>NC_057737.1:7162493-7178250 GCF_004010195.1 Chiloscyllium plagiosum | reverse complement strand
TCCCCACTCCCACCCTCCTCTAGCTTATCTCTCCACGCTTCAGGCTCTCTGCCTTTATTCCTGATGAAGGGCTTTTGCCCGAAACGTCGATTTTGCCTGTCCTTGGATGCTGCCTGAATTGCTGTGCTCTTCCAGCACCACTGATCCAGAATCTGGTTTCCAGCATCTGCAGTCATTGTTTTTACCTAATAAACAAAGTGCTCATGAGACCTCACTTCTGTATTTTTGGTGCAAATGGCACCTAAAGGTGCATGCATGCAATTTTTACAGGGAGAATAAAGTAATAATGGAGTAAAGAGAAGCTAACAACAGTTTTTCAAAAACTGTTCTTTAGGAGAACATATTGCTACACAAGGAAGTTGGAAATATATAAACTCGCAGTGGAAGTAGATCATTTTGTCCCTTCAAGCCTGCTCCACCATTCAATATACAAACAGCTCACCACAGATTGGCAAACGATTGACATGCTGTCAGAATTTTAGTTTGTTAAAGAAAGAATCTACCTTTACATGCACTATACATTTAAGACAGTTACATGATATTTCAACATGTGATATTCTAGTGAAGAGGTACTTGTCTTGCCTCCAGTCACTTTTTCTGTGTAATGGAGTCAGTGTAGCGGCTGCAGTCAGCTACATGAATGATATCAGCAAACACAGAACTCTGATTGTACAAGTCTGAGATATTGCAACCATGTAAGTAGGTAGTGTTGTAAATGAACTTTAAGGCATTTGTCTCAACATGAACCCACTCTCTGCGGTGTATGTTATACAGAGTAACACATAGAAAGTCACAAAGTGCATCACTTATTAACGGTAAGCTCCTGAAGGGAGGGCATCAAGGCCTTATCCAACATCCAGGGGATATTGACTAGAACTGGACTGGTGTGTGATACAACACAAGGTTGATCTCTTTGGAGGGGAGATGAGGTATTTGAAACTGGGAGGAATTTTTATCAGTGCAGAAAGAGGGAAACTAATTCCATTGGCTGGTGGATCAATAACCAGAGGATGCAGATTTGTGAAAATCTTGTGGGAATAAACAAATGAGATGAGGATTCTTCCTGCGCAGCAAGTTCTGGAATACACTGCCTGAACGAAGCGGTGTTGGTTGATTCAGGAATAATGTTTGCAAAAGACCTGAAGGGCAAAATAAATGGAAAAGAGTGGGGATTGGTGGAGTGGGACAAAATGGACACCTCTTTCAGAGATATTGGACAGGCGTGATGGATCAAATGGCCTTATTCTATGATTCTGTGCCGGGAGCTGTTAATATGCAACATGTTATTCTGCAAGTTAAAGCTCCATCATAGCCATGAACTCCCTCATCTTTCACAAGTCTGTCTAACTCAGCCCTGAATATGTCAGTGACCTCCCCTCCTCTGCTCCCTAGGGAATTGAGCTCCTTAGACTAATTCTGGATCAGTGGTGCTGGAAGAGCACAGCAATTCAGGCAGCATCCGAGGACGGGCAAAATCGACGTTTCGGGCAAAAGCCCTTCATCAGGAAGGGCTTTTGCCCGAAACATCGATTTTGCCTGTCCTCGGATGCTGCCTGAATTGCTGTGTCTTTCCAGCACCACTGATCCAGAATCTGGTTTCCAGCATCTGCAGTCATTGTTTTTACCTCCTTAGACTAATGGCCATTGGAAAAAAAAATCTGCTCTTCTCTAGCTTAAAAGAGAGACCTGTGATTCCAAGATTTTTCTGAGATTGGCACATGAATTGTGACACATGATTGAAAGGTAGATGTATTTATAGAGTTCACAGTTATCTTTTTGTTTTCTTTCCCCTTCAGCTCAATTATTTTTTGATTGCAATTAAGTTTAAGAGTCTCCGTCTGGTATCAGAAGGTTGCTGAACTCTGGAGGCTGGCTTGTGTAGTGGCAGTGTCTCTACCCCTAGACTGGGAGGCCTAAGTGTGTCATAACATTTCTGAACAGGTTGATTAGAAAAGAAATGTTGAACAAGCAGTCCAGCTGTCTGCATCTCACTTTGAGATGTTTCTTAAGTTGGATCGAATCACTCTGCATAGTTTTAGAGATTCCTTGCTGTTGCTTTCTGATGACTCCAGACTTTTATCTGTGAGGACGACCCTCCTAACATTGACCTTTAACCTTGGGAGGATATGATCCCCATAGGGTCTGACAACTTTCAAACGAAAGCAGTTTCCAGGACGCCAATGGGCAAGATTTCAGTTTTTGTAACTTCTCCTTAACAGATCAATTACAATCAATACAATACAAGCGTTAATTAGCAGGTGAAGGATGTTTTAAATGCAAAAGGTGAGTTTAACTTTAAGTAGCCAGGAAAATACAGATATGCCTCCTAGTTGCAAGCACTCAATACTTCCTGCACACATGAAGCAGCACCTACAAACTCATAACATTTACAAAACACCCTCCACGATGTAGGGTCTTTCCAAATCCAACGCATTCTGGTTTGGCCCTTGGCAGTTCATAGCAGCTGCATTCTGACAGAAATCCCTAAACAGTTACCATCAGTCAGGCACCTGTCTGCATACTCTCTCTCACTTGGGTCTCGATTGTCCCAAAGGCACAGAGTCTTCCAAACCCCCTTTATCTGATCCCTTCAAATGTTCTGGTGGGCTCTGACATCACTGAAACAAAAGCATTGGATCTTGATGAAGCCACAATTCATTTCCCTTCCAGTATTCAGCTCTCTGCTCTTTCCCGGTGGCATAGCACACAGTAGCACAGTCTCTGTTCCATGCTCAGAGACCGGCTTCAAACCAGGATCTGTTCAAAGGCTGTGAAACCAAAAACTCTTCAGTTCTGAGAGAACCTTTTCTTTAACTGTTTATACTTATCCTCAGTCTGTTTTTCCAATCAGAAATTGAAACCTGTCTCAACCTGAGCTTTCTTTTCACCTTTCACTTTTTAGCTCTTGTCATGGCAGCCTCAGGTCACATGGTCATTCCTTGGAACTCAAAAATACCATAATCAGGAAACCAGTTCACCTTCTTTCAGATTACTACCCAGCCCAGTTTCAAGGAACGTCTCACAAATTAAATACAAGCAGTTCCCAAAATACCTGGGTCATGAGACAGAAGTCAAGGTTACAAAGCACAATGTGGTGATTCCAGCCCAAGTGGGGATGTTCATCCTCCCAGAATCAGTCACACAGTGCTTCGGATGAAGGAAGCCCTTCGGTCCATTTCAGCTCACCTTGTATCGGAATGTCAAACCTGCTGTCAGCATCCAGAAGATTTTGGGAGGAAAGTTCCGGTCTACAGTTAGGACCGTGGAATTTTCTCGATCCACCCAAGCAACTGAACAAATCGTCCCAAGGACAGAGCCTTGCCAAAGGCAGCACTCCCTCGGACAGTGCCATTTTAGGTTATGAGCTGAGGCCCTTAAGTACAGATCGACTGGACCCTGTTTTCATTGCCTATTGCACAGAGGGAGTCCTATTTGCAATCTGAAACTGCAGTATGCAAACTGCATTTGTTTTCACCATCTCTTTCTCTGTTCAAGTCTGCTCTAGATGATACAGATAAAATTCTGAGGGGACCTGATAAAGTTGCGTCAGTCTCCTCTGGCTGGAAATGGAGAGCGGGTTTGCCCAGGCAGATGGCCCACAGGCCACAATGCAGCCCCCTAAGGGGCCTTATCTGGCATACCACCTGTGTTCCAAATACAGGTCTCTACATATGGAGATAAAAACAGAAATTGCTGGAATAAATGCCATCACATTTAATATTTGCCGGTAGACTGGGGAGTACCTAATGGTGCACTAAACCTTTCATCTGTGGCTCAATGCATTGACAGCCATCTATCTGAGTTGTAAAAAAGTGAGCTTCAGGCCAACTGTAGTGACTTGAGCACGATAAACCTAGCAGACACTGTGTTGTCTTGATTAACTTAATCTTTCATTCGATGTTTAAAATAAAGTCCCTCTCTGCCCCCTGGTGAAAGTAAAGCATCCCATTGCTGCTATTTAAAAGCAGATTGGGGGAGTCTTCCTCCACCGCCATCACCATGCAAGCCCATGTTCTTCTCAATAATTTCCCTTCGGCAAATAATGAGGGGCAAAGATAGGACAAATAGGCAAAGTCTTTTTCCTGGGGTGGGGGAGTCCAGAACTAGAGGGCATAGGTTTAGGGTGAGAGGGGAAAGATATAAAAGAGACCTAGGAGCAACATTTTCACGTAGAGGGTGGTACATGTATGGAATGAGCTACCAGAGGAATTGGTGGAGGCTGGTATAATTGTGACATTTAAAAGGCATCTGGATGAGTATATGAATAAGGAGAGTTTAGATGAATGTGGGCCTTGTGTTGGCAGGTGGGACTGGTTGGCATGGACGAGTTGGACATGTTTCCATGCTGTACATCTCTTTGACTCTATGTAATAACTCAGCAGGTCTGGCAGCATTTGTGGAGAGAAATCAGAGTTCATGTTTTAGGTCCAGTGACGCTTCCTTAGAACTGATGGTAGTTAGGAAAGAGTTGGTTTTTGTGTTCTTGTCTCGTTGTGGGCTCTATCTCCACCTCTCCTCCCCTCCCCCCCCACCCCATGCACACACACACACACACACACACACACCCTATTTTATGCATAAAAACAAACTTTTTCCGAGCTACCGTCAGTTCTGAGGAAGGGTCACTTTACTTGAAGCGTTAACTCTGATTTCTCTCCACGGATGCTGCCTGCTGAGTTTTTGCATCAATTTCTGTTTTTGTTTCTGATTTCCAGCATCTGCAGTTCTTGTGGTTTTTACTTATTTCCTTTAGCGCAGGTTTAGCTCAGGTGGCTGGCAATTGGTTTGAGATGAAGGGTGATGCCAACAGTGTGGGTTTCATTCCCACACTGACTGAACTCACCATGAAGGACTGTTGTTCTTCATCTCTCCCCTCGCTGGAGGCGTGGTGACCCTCAGGTTAAACCACAACACATGTCTCTCTCTAATGAGAGAGTAGCCCCCTTATGGTCTGGTAAAGATTACAACGACTTCTAGACATTGATGTTTTTAAACATTCATTCGAGGGATCTGGGCACGCTGCCCAGGGCAGCACGGAGTCCCTATCACCAATAGCCAAGGGTGTTCAGAAAAAGGGAGAGTGAAAATGATTGATAGAGTCATACAGCATGGAAACGGACCCTTCAGTTCAACCAGTCCATGCCGTACATAATCCCAAACTAAACTAGTCCCACCTGCCTGCTCCTGGCTCAGGTATCGGTCCAAATGCTTTTTAAATGCCACATCCACCACTTCCTCAGGAGGTTCTTTCCACACTTGAAACACCCTCTGTGTAAAACATTTGCCCCTCATGTCTTTTTTAAATCTCTCTCCTCTCACCATAAAAATGTGCCCCAGTCTTAAAATTCCCCATCTTAGGGAAAAGACAACATCCGTCGACTCCATCCATACCCCTCATTATTTTATAAACCATAATCCGGTCATCTTTCAACCTCCTATGCTCCAGTGAAAAACATCCCAGCCTATCCAGTCTTTCTTTCAAACTCCAACTTTCCATATCCAGCAACATCCTGGTAAATCTCTCTGAACCCCCGTCAGCTTGATAATATCCTTCCTATAACTGGGCAACCAGCGCTGGACAGTATTCCAGAAGAGTTTGTGTGAATGACGTGTGGAAAGGAGCAATAAAAGTGTACGATGGTAAGAGTGAAAGTGTGAGGGAGAAAGTGCATGAGTTAGGGAGAAACTCTGAAACTAGGGTTCATATTTCAGGGGTTGAAGACTTCTTTACCTCAGCAATCTGTGGAAGCCTCAGTAGTTTCTGAGATTGATCAGTGTTTGTACACAAAGGTGCTTGAGGGATAACATTTAGAAGCGAGAAATGAACTTGAGGTGGAGCATCAGCCATAATGAGCTAGCAGGCCCCAGGGGCTGAATGGCCTACTCTTACTTCTCATGTAGAGCCTTGTGTTTCTTTAATGAGCAGACATTCTGTGAAGAGATGCCAGATGCCAAGTGCTTCTCGAAATGAGCGCCACCAGCTTTGTGACTGATTCAGCTGCAAACTGTGAAATAATTCCATCTCAGCTCATGTCCAGAGTGCATGACAAAACCAACAGCAGTCAGACTGGATCAGGAAGTACTTCTTCACACAAAGGGCCAACTCTCTCCACCAGAAGTCTGCTGGGTGGGTGAGGGGCCATGTTTACTTGAAACATTTTGCAAACTGAAATGGGAAAGTGATCAATGGATAGTTATGAGGAAGGCATGGTGGGATATAGTGCTCTATCATGATCTAATTAAATGAGAGGTCACTCTAAAGGGGCTGAATAGCCGCCTCCTATTCTATAGTCCAGTGATTTCACAGCCGACATGATTTAAATGGTAAAAGGCACAGTGGTGTTGGCATCTGAATGCCATACTGAATGACATTGACAAAATGGTTGTGCAACGTTCGCAATCATAGCATCAGTGAACGGGCTAATTGTTTGAGCCATCCTTTAGTCCTGACCAGGGTTAGTTGTAGTTGTCTTTTCCCTAGGATGGGGGATTTTGAAACAAGGGGGCACATTTTTCAGGTGAGTGGGGAAAGGTTTAAAAAAGACATGGGACAGAAGCTTTTACACAGGGTGGTTCGCGTGGGGAATGACCTTTCTGAGGAATTGGTGGATATAGGCACAGTTACAATGTTTAAAAGACACTTAGATTAGTATATGAACAGGAAAGGTTTGGAGGGATATGGATCAGGAGCAGGCAGGTGGGACTAGTTTAGTTTGGGATTATGGTCAATGTGATCTGGTTGAACTGTATGGCTCTATGACAAAGTTTTTTATTCAAGTGCTGCTCTATATGTTAGCTTAAATAAAGATTGAGTTCTTGTTGGGACAGATTTCTTGAGATTTATTAACAACACTTACTGCCTACTTTGCTGTAACATCACTGATGTAAGCGTAGTCTGGATTCTATGTTTATTCATGTTTACTATACATGACATACCTATAGCTGACTGAACTAAACACGACTCACTCCATTACACTGAGAGGACAATTGAAAGCGACATGGATACTTAATACTGGAGTGTCAGATGTTGTGGTATCACTTGAAGTGCCATAACCTCGAAGGGTATGGACCAAGAGCAAATGGGATTAGGCTCTGCCTCTGTGCTCGAACTTGCTACAGTTCACTGATTCCAGTTACTTTTTCACTTCATTATCAAACTGAATTGAAGATTTCCCACTGACATGCTGGGTTCTGAAGTCTTACTCTCTAGATCATTGATCCAATTGTATAACCAGTGTTGCAGCTAAGACATGGGAGGTACTGTAGTACTGAATCACTTTTAGATTGATTCACACCAGAAATGCAGGAGGCTTACAGTGGAAGAAGCAACTTAGACAAGACTGGCTTCATCAGGGATTGGGAACTTTGGAAGATCACAGATACCCATGCTACTTGACGTGCCTATCTGGGCTGGAATCAATGTCATATCATAGCAGATGAAACAGAAAGCACCCATTTAGACAGTAAGTTCTAGATCCCCACCACCCTATGGGTGAAAAACATTCCCCTCTAAACTTTCTACTTCCTTCTCTAAATCCACAAGCACCAGTGGATGCCCTCACCGTCGACTATCTGATTAAGCCAGTATTCCTTAAGTTCCAACATGTTGCTTCCTTCACTGTCAGCCTCTTGCATTTCTTGTGTTAATCATTCTAATCAGGATTCGGTGCCCTAATACCTACTGTGAGGACTGCAGAAGAGAGTCCGAGTCGAAAAGTGTGGTGCTGGAAAAGCACAGCAGGTCAGGCAGCATCCGAGCAGCAGGAGAATCGATGATGAAGGGCTTGCACCCAAAACGTTGACTGTCTTGCTCCTCGGATGTTGCCTGACCTACTGTGCTTTTCCAGCACCACACTTTTTGACTTGAACCTACTGCTGTCTTAGTTACAGGACTGGTTTTGGAAAACAGTCAGGTGGCAACATTTCCTCACCAACATGGTGGATTCTTAAAGGCCCAATAACTTGCCTTCACGAAGAGTAGTCACCTGTGGCTTAGTGAGTAGTGCTGTTGCCTCAATGCAGACATGAGGGGCCGAATGGCCTCTTTCTGTGCTGGAATGATTCTGTGAAGTGGTTGAGTAAAACTGCTGAGTCTTGCTGAGTGGATGGTCCAGCACCTCCTTCCCCAGGCAGCTCGGAGTGCACAATAAAAACTAGCCTTGCCCTCAACGCCGTTGAGTCTGTGAGTAATGAACAGCACTGCTCACAAATTGTGGCTTACGGTGGCTGCACAGTTGGAGGAATGGCTGGATTGTTTCAGGTTCCCAGCAAGGTTTCGGAGCATGTTTTTTGGAAAGGACTTGTGGTGGTCGAAAGGGTTAATCTGCACTGTTTCACTTCAGTGGCCAAACATTTGCTTTGGGTGTCGGTCTTTTTATTGCTGCATCCTGCCATGTCTGTAAATCTCGTCCCTCAATTACTTTCACCTCAGAATATGAAGCGTGCAGTAATTGCAAGTCGTCAAGTCATTGTGGAAAGCTGGTCATCTCAAATTAAATCTCTGGCCCCCTGAACAGCCTTAGGCGGATGAAATGGTGGAATTCAAAGATGTGTCAGCAGTCACAGAACAGAGTGGCCAGCGCAGCAGGGCAGAACTCCTTTGTATCATGGCTGTGGGATCTTTTATACCTGTCTCAGAGGGAAGAGAGTGCAGCACTGTCTCTGGGCTTCACCGGCAGTGTCACTGTCCAGTCACTGGGCTGGGAATTGAAGCTCATGCCCTCCTTAGTCAGGGGGAAGTCCATGATGCTATCAGCTGCTTTCCACCTCATTCATACTAGGGAAAGGCAGGGCTGCAGTTCACAGGGTTCTGTGATTTGATTGGGCTGACAGTCTCGTGAAAACCGTCCCCTGCAGGTTTTCCCCTTTATGGTGCTGTGCGATCTTTGGTGCTTTCCACCAACGTGGAATTTCACAAAAGAGGAAAGTGCTGATCTTTTATAAACCACACACACTCACCCTCACACCAACACATGTGCACACACACGCACACGCACTCACCCTCATATCCACACATAGTCATCCACACACACCCACACGCACTCACCCTCACATCCACACATGTGCACACACTCATCCACACACCCACACACACTCACCCTCACATCCACATGTGTGACACACTCATCCACACACACCCACACACACTCACCCTCACACCCACACATGTGCACACACTCATCCACACGCACCCACATGCACTCACCCTCACATCCACATGTGCATGCACTCATCCACATGCACCCACACGCACTCACCCTCACGCCCACGTGTGACACACTCATCCACACACCCACATGCACTCACCCTCACACCCACATGTGTGCACACACTCATCCACACACCCACACAAATCCATACGTACTCATCCTCCCACCCATGCGCACACACACATACCCATGTGAACATGCACTCAATCATACATCCACAATCCCACACGTACTCACCCAAACATCCACAAGCCCACACGCACACCCACACATACACACATGTACAGATACGCATTGACATACCCACATGCACGCACACGCAGACACACATGCCTAACGTGTACACGCACAAGCACACATCCACACGCACAGATGTATATGCATGCACACATAACGCCCTTGACAGCTTTCATAGAATTATACTCGAGATACGGCAATGAGTAGCACAAAAAAAGTCCATTCAGCCCAACCAGTCTGTGCTAGTGTTTGTGGTCCACTAGATGCTTCTTCCATTAATCCTTATCTCAATCTGCCATTGTAATCCTCTCTTCCCTACTCCATAAGCTGCTTATCTAACTTCCCCTTAAATACTACCATTAATAATATGGAGTCATATAAAATTCACCCCAAATGCTCTCTGTGATAGTGAGTTCCACATTCTCACCACTCTTTGGGTGAACTAGTATTTTTTTTGAATCCTTGATTTGGACAGAATGCTGTCCTCTCAGGGGCAATGTAACCATCCCTTTTGGTCCTCTTTTGCAAAAGGGCAGCAGAATCCTGGTCAACATTTACCCCTTGATCAACATCAATAAATCTGATGATCTGGGTCACTATCCACATTGCTGGTTGTGTTAGCTTGCTGTGCACAAACTGACCGCTGCTTTTCCTACATCGCAGGAGCAATGTCAAACACTTCATTGGTCGTGAATCATTGACAGCCTCTGGTTATAGTCTTCCTCACAAGAGGAAGCATTCTGTCTGTATCCGTCCTATCATCCTGGGTTCTGAGGAAGGATCACCAGACCGGAAACATTATCTCTGATTTCTCTTCTCAGGTGCTGCCAGATCTGCTGAGATTTTCCAGTAACTTCTGATTTTGTTTCTGTCAAAACATGTCATTATTTTAAAGTTTTCTATTAGGTCACCCCTCTGCCTTCTTTTCCCACCCAACCTGTGAATCCTTTCCTGATGTGCAAACTCGCATGTTTCTAGAGTCTCCGTGTGAGTCTCCTGTGCATCCCTGTCAGTGCCTCTATATCATTTTTATAATACAGTGACCAGGTCTGCACATAGTATCTGAAGTGTAGTTTAACTGCTGTTCAATATGCAGTTAGCTTAACTTCTCTGTTTTCAACTGTATTCCTCTAAAAATAAACCTGACTGCTTACTTTGCCATTTTAGGACATTGCTAATCCATGAGACAACTTTTAGTGATTATGTTAGTCTGAATTTCTTTTTGTTTTTCTGTCCCCAGCAAGACTTAGCCCATCCAAGTTACAAGTGACCCTTCCTGTTGTCAGTGATAGCTTGAAGGACAAGTGTTGATCGGGTCATTCGGGTGTAAAAATGAAAGGTTTGCATTTATATAGCTCCTTTTATGACTGCTGGACATCGCAAAGTGCTTCACGACCAATGAAGTGTTTGACATTGCTCCTGCGATGTAGGAAAAGCAGCGGTCAGTTTGTGCACAGCAAGCTAACACAACCAGCAATGAGGATAGTGACCCAGATCATCAGATTTATTGACCTTGATCAAGGGGTAAATGTAGACCAGGATTCTGCTGCCCTTTTGCAAAAGAGGACCAAAAGGGATGGTTACATTGCCCCTGAGAGGACAGCATTCTGTCCAAAGGTCCATGCCCAGCGATTGGTGTGCCGGCACGGTGCTCCGGTTTCTCCCGTCATTACTGCACACACACCTCGGCAGCCGGAGCGATTGGAGGGAACGTTGCAGACAGGCCCTCATGTCTTCTGCAAGACTCCTTCTGTCCTGCCCTGGAGTGGCAGCTTTGAGCTCTGTTCTCAGGTTTCTGGGATGAGAACTGAACCCAGAAGAGAAGCTGTTAAACTAATCAGATTTTTAAAAAAAATTATTCATTTGTGAAGTGCAGTTATCACTGTCTGGGCCAACATGTATTGCCTGTCCCTAGTTACCCTTGAGAAGGTGGTGGCGAGCTGCCTTCTTGAACTGCTGCAGTCTATGTGTTGCAGGTAGACCCACAATGACATTAAAGAAGGAATTCCAGGACTTTGACCCATATAATCCCACAGAGGGGAACCTGATCCGCACTTTGGATCAGGAGTTGCTCTCACCCCAGATAAATATATCAGTTGTAGGTCTGTTGGGTATCTCCGATACATGGCTAGCCTTTCATGATCGTTATCACGCTTGCTGCCATCTTGGCAAAATGGCCACCGTGTGGGAGGGTTCCTCTCCAAAATGTGGTAACTTCTCCCTGGAACTGTCCTCTGTCCAGGGATCCTGCCTCACAGCCCAACACATACAGCAGCATTTTCAGAGAGAGTTCAATAAAGTTTCTGCTTTTGTTGCTTCCATTATAAATCTTGTCAACGCGCTCTCATCGTCAGCGTGGATTAAGACGATAAACACATTTCTAACTTCTATTGAAAGATTAGTTCAAACTGCACACAAAATAATACCCATCGCACGAATGAAAGAGAGACATTTTGCTTCAAGCTGTAAGTAGATGCAGACTTCCCTCATGGTTTCTCATCTGCAATTCTCACTCACTCTCACCTGCACTCACTCAATTTCTTTTTATTATATCCCCTTGTACTCTTTCTTTCAAAAATTCGATTCCCTCTCTTATTTGCACATATAGTCACACACGTTTTTCCTCAAACTCGCTCACTTCCTCACTGATTTTACTTTTCCACATTTTCTTGCAACACATTGTGCACCAGAACAAGCCAACATTGACAAATAAACTGATTTCTCTCTGTGCCCTTCCCCTATCTGGCCTGTTGCACTTACCCTCGCCTCTTTGCACTCACTGTCCATCGCTGTCACTCTCTCTTCCATGTTCTGCCTTGTTCTCCTTTATGCTTTTCCTTCCTCTCTATCCCTTCCTATCTCTCAGTCTCTCCCTCCATCCCACTCTCCCTCTGTCCCTCCAATCACTCACCCTCTCTCTGACGCACCCTCCCTCTCTCTTTCACTCCATTTCTCTCCCTCTCTGACTCCCTTTACTACCCTCCCCCAAACACACTCTGACCTTGCTCTCTGTGCCTCTCTTTGAGTTGGGTATATAAGGGACTGTTCATTTAATCAGATATTTTCACTGAATCGTCGTGAGGAGGAGACTGTTTGATGCCTGTGCTGTCTGTGTGGTTGTCCCAAAAGGAGCAGCTCCAGAAACTGAAGTGAGCCTCACCCAGCGGTCTCCAGGATCACAAACATAGAATGATCCACCTCTGTAGGAGGTCATTTGGCACATGGAGCCTGTGTCAGCCCTTTGGAGGAATAGTTCCTATTGATCCCATTTCCCAGATCCTTCTGTTTTCTCTGTCTAGGTCGATGTGTTTTAGAAGCTGCTGTAAAATCTGTCTGAGCAGCAGCTGGAAGCAGTGCGCTCCAGACTGTAAAACCCACAGTCTGTTTTCTGTTTGAGGCCAGGGTCAGCCCGATTAAATTCAAACACGTAATCAACGCCATGGGGAATGACAGAGAGTGGGGATTATCGTTTTAGCGAGAAGTGTTTGGGTTGGGGAATGAGAGTGTGGAGTTAGGAAGCTGGGTTGATTATTTTTGGCTTTTAGATTTTGTTGTGTTGCCTCTACATTACCAAATAGCATCTGGTGGACTAAATATCCTCCAATCCTGGAATTACATGCGATTACATCCCATTAGTGCAATTGGAGCAACACCCGCAGCTTTATCCACAGAACAATCAAAACCCCTTCAACTGCTTGTGGTGTCTCAGCCCGGAACTGAAAGTTTCTCTGTTTTTGAAGTGTTTGATCAATCAAGGATTATAGGTTCCTACATAACCCAAGTTGCTAATCTTTTTGGAGTTCACTCTAACCAGCCGTGCTGGCCCCTCTCTGAATTTAAATAACTCTGACATTGTTAGTTTGTCTAATATAGTTTGAACTTTAAAGAATCCCGAGTGCTGGATTACAGTACCATTCTCTAACTGTGATCAGACTGATCAATGTGAAGAGAGGGAGCTTTTTCTTTTCAGAGGACATGGTGAAGCTAAAATATCAATTCCTGTGCTGTTTTGGCTTTGGGTTGGATATATTACAGATTTGATGATTTTTAATATGCTTTCAAAGTTCAGGAGCTTTTCTTTCTCAGATGCCCATTTTAAGTGTACCCCTCGCTCTCATCTGTCCCTGGGTGTACCTCACTCTCACCTGTCCCTGGGTGTACCTCACTCTCACCTGTCCCTGGGTGTACCTCGCTCTCATCTGTCCCTGGGTGTACCTCACTCTCACCTGTCCCTGGGTGTACCTCACTCATACCTGTCCCTGGACGTACCTCACTCTCACCTGTCCATGGGCATACCTCACTCTCACCTATCCCTGACTGTACTTCACTCTCACCTGTCCCTGGGTGTATCTCACTCTCATCTGTCCCTGGGTGTACCTCACTCTCACCTGTCCCTGGGTGTACCTCACTCTCATCTGTCCCTGGGTGTATCTCACTCTCATCTGTCCCTGGGTGTACCTCACTCTCACCAGTCCCTGGGTGTACCTCACTCTCACCTGTCCCAGAGCGTACCTCACTCTCACCTGTCCCTGGGTGTACCTCACTCTCACCAGTCCCTGGGTGTACCTCACTCTCACCTGTCCCTGGGTGTACCTCACTCTCACCTGTCCCTGGGTGTATCTCAGGCTCACCCATCCCTGGACATACCTCACTCTCACCTGTCCCTGGGTGTATGTCACTCTCACCCATCCCTGGACATACCTCACTCTCACCTGTCCCTGGGTGTACCTCACTCTCACCCATCCCTGGACATACCTCACTCTCATCTGTCCCTGGGTGTATCTCACTCTCACCTGTCCCTGGGTGTATCTCACTCTCACCTGTCCCTGGGTGTACCTCACTCTCACCTGTCCCTGGGTGTACCTCACTCTCACCTGTCCCTGGGTGTATCTCACTCTCACCTGTCCCTGGGTGTATCTCACTCTCACCTGTCCCTGGGTGTATCTCACTCTCACCTGTCCCTGGGTGTATCTCACTCTCACCTGTCCCTGGGTGTATCTCACTCTCACCTGTCCCTGGGTGTATCTCACTCTCACCTGTCCCTGGGTGTATCTCACTCTCACCTGTCCCTGGGTGTATCTCACTCTCACCTGTCCCTGGGTGTATCTCACTCTCACCTGTCCCTGGGTGTATCTCACTCTCACCTGTCCCTGGGTGTATCTCACTCTCACCTGTCCCTGGGTGTATCTCACTCTCACCTGTCCCTGGGTGTATCTCACTCTCACCTGTCCCTGGGTGTATCTCACTCTCACCTGTCCCTGGGTGTACCTCACTCTCACCTGTCCCTGGGTGTATCTCACTCTCACCTGTCCCTGGGTGTATCTCACTCTCACCTGTCCCTGGGTGTATCTCACTCTCACCTGTCCCTGGGTGTATCTCACTCTCACCTGTCCCTGGGTGTATCTCACTCTCACCTGTCCCTGGGTGTATCTCACTCTCACCTGTCCCTGGGTGTATCTCACTCTCACCTGTCCCTGGGTGTATCTCACTCTCACCTGTCCCTGGGTGTATCTCACTCTCACCTGTCCCTGGGTGTATCTCACTCTCACCTGTCCCTGGGTGTATCTCACTCTCACCTGTCCCTGGGTGTATCTCACTCTCACCTGTCCCTGGGTGTATCTCACTCTCACCTGTCCCTGGGTGTATCTCACTCTCACCTGTCCCTGGGTGTATCTCACTCTCACCTGTCCCTGGGTGTATCTCACTCTCACCTGTCCCTGGGTGTATCTCACTCTCACCTGTCCCTGGGTGTATCTCACTCTCACCTGTCCCTGGGTGTATCTCACTCTCACCTGTCCCTGGGTGTATCTCACTCTCACCTGTCCCTGGGTGTATCTCACTCTCACCTGTCCCTGGGTGTATCTCACTCTCACCTGTCCCTGGGTGTATCTCACTCTCACCTGTCCCTGGGTGTACCTCACTCTCACCTGTCCCTGGGTGTATCTCACTCTCACCTGTCCCTGGGTGTATCTCACTCTCACCTGTCCCTGGGTGTATCTCACTCTCACCTGTCCCTGGGTGTATCTCACTCTCACCTGTCCCTGGGTGTATCTCACTCTCACCTGTCCCTGGGTGTATCTCACTCTCACCTGTCCCTGGGTGTATCTCACTCTCACCTGTCCCTGGGTGTATCTCACTCTCACCTGTCCCTGGGTGTATCTCACTCTCACCTGTCCCTGGGTGTATCTCACTCTCACCTGTCCCTGGGTGTATCTCACTCTCACCTGTCCCTGGGTGTATCTCACTCTCACCTGTCCCTGGGTGTATCTCACTCTCACCTGTCCCTGGGTGTATCTCACTCTCACCTGTCC
>NC_057737.1:7154993-7159993 GCF_004010195.1 Chiloscyllium plagiosum | reverse complement strand
AGACTCAAGTTTATCAAGAAATAGTTTGTTAAAATGGTGTTCCAATTTCTTTCTTCAACTTCCTTTCAAAAGTAAAATCAGGCATTCATAGTCCTTCAAATTCAAGCCTATCCGAAATTGTTAATCATAAGGGCTCCACAGTAGCAGAAATATTCATAATTGAAACATTCATAATTGATCATTGTAAATTCTGTTATTATTTTATACTTTATTTTTATTTCAACACTCGGCTATAATTATTTTATGAATTATGATAATTTGTTTTATTTGTGGCATCATTATAATTTGGCATTTGTTGCCCTGATGAATTTTCAATAAACTGTTGATCTAAAACCAATTATCAACATGCATGCCTTTCTATCTGTCTGCATGCCTCCATCTTTACACACACAGTCAAAGAGTCATTCAGTACAGAATCAGACCCTTTGGTCCATCTCATCCATGCTGACCAAGTTTCCCAAACTAAATAGAGTCATAGAGATGTACAGCACGGAAACAGACCCTTCGGTCCAACCCGTCCATGCCGACCAGATATCCCAACCCAATCTAGTCCCATCTACCAGCACCCGCCCATATCTCTCCAAATCCTTTCTATTCATATACCCATCCAAATGCCTCTTAAATGTCGCAATTGTACCAGCCTCCACCACATCCTCTGGCAGCTCATTACATACACGTACCATCCTCAGGGTGAAAACGTTGTCCCTTAGGTCCTTTTTATATCTTTCCCCTCTCACCCTAAACCCTGCCCTCTAGTTCTGGACTTCCCCACCCCAGGGAAAAGACTTTTCCTATTTACCCTATCCATGCCGCTCATAATTTTGTAAACCTCTATAAGGTCACCCCTCAACCTCCAACGCTCCAGGGAAAACAGCCCCAGCCTGTTCAGCCTCTCCCTGTAGCTCAAATCCTCCAACCCTGGTAGCATCCTTGTAAATCTTTTCTGAACCCTTTCAAGTTTCGCAACATCTTTCAATCGGAAGGAGACCAGAATTGCAATATTCCAAAAGTGGCCTAACCAATGTCCTGTACAGCCACAACATGGCCTCCCAACTCCTGTACTCAATACTCTGACCAATAAAGGAAAGCATACCAAACGCCTTCTTCACTATCCTATCTACCTGCGACTCCACTTTCAAGGAGCTATGAACCTGCACTCGAAGGTCTCTTTGTTCAGCAGCACTCCCTAGGACCTTACCATTAAGTGTATAAGTCCTGCTAAGATTTGCTTTCCCAAAGTGCAGCACCTTGCATTTATCTGAACTAAACTCCACCTGCCACTTTTCAGCCCATTTGCCCATCTGGTCCAGATTCTGTTGTAATCTGAGGTAACCCTCTTCGCTGTCCACTACACCTCCAATTTTGGTGTCATCTGCAAACTTACTAACTACTTCTTATGCTCGCATCCAAATCATTTATATAAATGACAAAAAGTAGAGGACCCAGCACTGATCCTTGTGGCACTCCACTGGTCACAGGCCTCCAGTCTGAAAAACAACCCTCCACCACCACCCTCTGTCTTCTACCTTTTGGCCAGTTCTGTATCCAAATGGCTAGTTCTCCCTGTATTCCGTGGGATCCAATCTTGCTAATCAGTCTCCCATGGGGAACCTTGTCAAATGCCTTACTGAAGTCCATATAGATCACATCTACTGCTCTGCCCTCATCAATCCTCTTTGTTACTTCCTCAAAAAACTCAATCAAGTTTGTGAGACATGATTTCCCACGCACAAACCCATGTTGACTATCCCTAATCAGTCCTTGCCTTTCCAAATATAATGAGTTTTATTTGCCCGCAATTACCCCATATCCCCCTAAACCTTTCCTATTCATGTACCTGTGCAAATGTCTTTCAAATGTTATAACCTTACCTTCATCTACCACTTCCTCTGTCAAGTCATTCCACATCTGAACCACCCTCTTGCCTTAAAATGATGCTTATGCCTCTCCTACTGTGTCTCTCAGTGCACATTCTATCCTTGTGCACGTTTGTTTTTTTTTATTCATGTGTGGGCATTGCTTGGTGGATGTCCATCCTAAATTGCCATTGTCTGAATGCATGGCTTGGAATTTCCCCAAATCAGGGCAGCTTCTGGGATTGCCCACCGCCCTCCCTTCCCATTTCCACTTATCGCAGTCCTTACCTTGTCAGCTCCATTGCTGAAGTGGACAGTTTAGCTGCCCCACTCATAACTGTAATGGAAACCCCTTCTGTAAGGAGCCTTTCAGTGAAACTGTGAATCACAAGGGAGCCCCTGTCACAAGTAGAGGAATTACTTTATTCACAAATACAGCAAAAAAAAATTGCTTGTGAACACTTGACTGAGTTTCAAAAAGTCAAGAAACACATAGCTCTTCCAGGGTTGTGTTCACTTATGATGGACAGTTTTGTGAGACTTTTAACCAATTGCATTTCAGTGTGTTTGATGAAAGAGATGTTTAATTTTGAAACTGATTGATCACTCAAGGATTTACATTTCTTATATCAGTTTAATGATTGAGATTTTCAATGTCTGGTGTATTTTAGTAGGAGTTCCATGAGATAGTTAGAAGTTTGTTTTTCAGCTCCATTTCAAAGACTTAGCACCTGAGGTCTTTGGTAGTGATGCCAAGTAGATGGTTATGAAAGAACATGGAGAAAATCAGGGGCCTGATCTTCAAGGGTTTAGACGGATATGGGGCAAATGCTGTCAAATGGGACTACATTAATTTGGGATATCTAGTTGGCATGGACGAGTTGGACTGGTATGTCTGATTCCATGCTGTTTGACTTTATGATTCAACATTTCAATGTGTTTTTGTTAGCATGCACGTGTCTGTCTCAATGTCTCTTTGTCTCCTGTCATGTTGGTGCACATACTGATGTGTGTATCCGTGTCTGCGTCTCTCTCTGGTTGTTTCTTCCTCCTTGTCTCTCTGTATGTTAGTGTCTCCCTGCCTCTACATATTCCAATTTGTACCTTGTCTCTCTGGCTCTCTCTCTCCCCCTCTCTATCTCTCTGTGTATGTCTCTCTCTCGCTCTCTCTCTCTCTCTGTCTTTCTCTCTCCCTCTCTTTCCTCCTATTTCAGTCTCACTGCTTTTGTCTAGTTTTCATTATTTTCAGTTTTACTTTTTAAATCTTATCCTTTCTTTGTTAATGTATTTTGGTTCAATCCAACTAGCCCTGTGATTTTGTTGTTCAGTAATACATGGTGTGAATTTTAACTAGTTTCAGATTGCACAGATTATAGCAGGATTTATCCATAATGGTGATCTGATTGATAGAGAGGCAGTGTTGCTTGTGACTGCTCCTTGGGAGGGAGTGAGTGTTGTGGATGGACAGCAGTGGTACTGAATCTAAAGTACAGTTCAGTGTTCCAGCTGCCTCTCGTGAAATGAGTCCTTTCCTAATGAATATGTTCTTGGACTATGTGCATCTCTGGTGAGGCGGTATTGATTATCCAGCTGAAGTGGGGCTGTTGGCCCAGCGCCTTAATGCTTTTGAGTTGCGAGCTAGGTCACTTCGCAAGCTGGTAAAGAGTGAACCATGTTGGAATGGGATTGTCTTATGAGCAAAGCTTAAGCGGGTTGGGACTCATAGAGTTGTACAGCATGGAAACAGACCCTTCAGTCCAGCTAGTCCACACTGACCATGATCACAAACCAAACTAGTCCCACCTGTTCTGAGCTTGGCCCAAATCCCTCTAAACCTTTTCTGTTCATGTACGTATCCAAATTTCTTTTTAATATTGTAACTGTATATGTATCCACCACTTCCTCTGCAAGTTCATTCCATACTTGAACCACACTCTGTGTCAAAAATCAATTGCCTCTGATGTCCTTTTTAAATTTTTACCCTTGCACCTTAAAAATATGCCCCCTAGCTTTGGACTCCCCCACCCCAGGGAAAATACTCTTGCTATTCACTCTATCTGTGTCCCTCATGATTTTATAAACCTCTCTAAGGTCACCCCTCAGCCTCCTACACTTCATTGAAAAAGATCCCTTTATCTTTATAACTCAAACCTTTCATTCCTGGCAACATCCTGGTAAATCTTTTCTGAATCCTGTCCTTGAAGAATGAGAGGTCACCTCATTGAAACATATAGGATTCCTAAGGGACTAAGCTCGATGCTGAGAGATTGTTTCCCATCATGGAGGAGCCTAGGGCCATAGTGTTAGATTAAAGAGGCACAAGTTTAAAACTGAGATGAGAAGGAATTCTTCTAATGAAGGTTGAGAGTCTTTGAAACTCCTGTGTTTTTTTTAAGGCTGAGATGGATTCTTGATCTGTGGTGGAATCAAGGCTATGGGGAAAGGACAGAAAAGTGGACACAAGGAATGTTGGATCAGCCATGTTCCCATGGAATGGCAAAGCGGGCTCGAGGGGTTGAATGGCCTATGCCTGTTCCTAGTTCTTATGATCCTATGGAGCAGAGCTATAGATACTCATGTTGTAAGAGATGTCCACATCTAGCAGCTGGTTCCACTGTGAATTTGCTGCTTGTAAAATTATTTTACAGGCTTACTGACGAAGGATTAACCACTAATGGATCATTGACAGAAGAGGTATGTACTTAAGTAACAAGAAGTCATTAATTAGATAGTAGTAAGATATGGGTTATATTAGAATACATTGTTATCTCCTGAGAGATAGCAGCAAGGTCAATGTGACATGGCTATAGAATGTAGCATTACAACTGACCAGCTCTTCCCAGAGACAGCCCTTTATGTATCAGTGATTGGAGCTATTCCAGATCTTCCCACTGCCTTGCATATCGCAATCTGTATTCCATGAGCAAGAAAGGTATGTGGAGATTTACCAGAATGGCCCCAGCGATTAGTTTGGAGCAGAGAGCATTGAGGGGGAGCTGTTCTATGTGTACAACTAATGAGAGGTTCACACAAGGGAGTCTGAGGACCAGCAGCAACACATTCAGGGGAAGAGGAGAAGGGGGTGTGTGTGAACAGTATTGGGGGTTGGGGTGAAGAATGTGGGAGGAGTGTGGTATGTGAAGA
>NC_057737.1:7136582-7147131 GCF_004010195.1 Chiloscyllium plagiosum | reverse complement strand
TAAAGGGGTGCGTGTGAGGGGGGAGTGTGAATGTGGGTAAGGGGATGCGTGAGAGGGTAGAGTATGAATGTGGGTAAGGGGGTGGGTGGAGATTGTTGGGGGGAGTGTGAATGTGAGTAAGGGGGTTGGTGGAGAATCTGTGGGAGAGTGTGTATTTGGGGGGGGGGTTTGCGAAAGAGCCTTTCTAACATAGCGTGACCTGGCCAGGTGGCCTGGGGTAGAGACAATCTACAAAATCAAAAGGAAATTGGAGGGGCAAACAAATTAGACTTGAAGGACGATGTGGATGGGGTAAAAGATTGTTTTTCTCCATATGGTGCCAGCATGGGCTGAGTGGGCTGAATGGCCTCCTCCTGTGCTGTACTGAGCACCTCACTTGAGGGCCTGAGTATTAATGAGCCGGATGCTGTGGTGGTTGTCCAAGAGTTGACCCAGTGCTCCGTGTCTAACCCCCTCCTTAATGTTCTCTGTGAAACAGACTGAGCCACTATATGTCTCTGATTCATACTGTTTCTCACGTGGAAGCCCAGCATTTGTGGTTTGATTTTTTAACTGAGAGTATACATGAGCTGTGTAGTATTTGCGTGTTATATAGGTGTGTGATAGGGCACAGTTTGGAAATGAGAAAGCTCCAAGGTGGTATTGATTGAGTGTGAAATTACTCTGAAGCCAGTTGGTACTTTGAATACTATAAACAATCAGCTAATCACAGCAACTGTGTTTCTCTCAGTCATCTGTATCTGCATCTTTATCATACACTTTCCAGCTTTTCTTTTTCTTTTTGTCCACCTCTCTGCCTTTCCATCACTGTCTCACTTTCCTCTAGCTCACTCCCTGTCTGTCTATATCTGTTTCCATATCTAGGTTTCGGTGCCTCTTCTTCCTCTTCATGTCTGCCTCTATTTTTTTTTCTCATTGTGTCCTTCCTCACTCTTTGCTGGTCTCCTCATCTCTGCCTCTCTGGTTCTGCCAGTGCTTTTCTCTTCTTCCAACACTGAATTGCTGTGAGGCACTTCTGAAACAGAAAGTTAGCAGCTAGTATGTCTGCCTCAGTTCGGCATTACTGGAGTGGAAAGCTCCTTCAAGCTGTTGGATAATTGTAATCTAACAGCCATTCCAGACACACACACATACACAACCTAGAAAATGCTGCCTATTTGCACTGTAAATGTTTAGTTGGAAAATGCAGAGTTTTGGTAAATACTTTGAAGCGAAGCTGAAAGCAGTTTGCTTTAGGAATTATAACAGGAGTCAGTAATCCGTGCTTAGCAAGGATGAACAAATCTGCTACTCTGGTAAACATTAATGTTGAGATCCAGGATGTAGGGCCCGAGGGACATCTCAGATGTAACACGCGGCCCTACAATGGGCAAGGGCGTGAAGGTGAAAGACTCCCATCCAGTCTTGAGCTCTTTCCCCATGCTGCAGTGTTGAGTGGCTGCCACTAGTGGCCCACAGTGAGCTCAGACTTGAGATGGAGAGAAAGCTGGTTTTGTAACAATTGTGAGAATCCCACAAATCACAGGACCAGGAAAAGGCCAGTCAGCCATAGAGTCATAGAGATGTACAGCATGTCTCCACCAGTTCCTCTGGCAGCTCATTCCATACACGTACCCTTTGAGCTTTTTCTACCATTCATTTAAATTATAGCTGATCTGTTCTTAACTCCATATATCCATCTTTGTTCTGTAATCCGTGGTGTAGTGATAATGTCACTAGATGAGTAATCCAGAGACCAGGCTAATCTCTGGAGCACAGGTTCAAGATGGGGAAATTTGAAATTAATAAAGACCTGGAATTATAGGTTAGTGTAACGGCAACCATGTAATCATTTTTGGTTGTCCTGGGGAAAAAAATTATTTATTTATTAGTGTCCTTTAGGGAGGGAAATACATTGTCCCTACCTGCTGTTATTGATCAAACCAAACCCCCTTCAAACATAACAATAAGTTAGCCCGTTACCCAACTTTTTCTTATTTAGAGGCGAGTATAAAGTGCTGTGTTCCAGATGTAATTCAATGGTTTATGCTCCACGGCTTTAAGCAAAACACACTTTATTCTCACTTGACAGTTAAAATACAAAGGAAAGAAAGAAGAATTGTCTAACTTTAAGTTCGTTGGAAAATTTAACAGGATAATAGATTATTTAACTCCAAAACAGCAGCAGTTCCAATATAGTAACACACTTGGCAAAGGCAAATTCAATAAAATAGATTGTATCACATGCAATTCTCCAGTCCAGGAGGAAAGAACATTAAGAGAAAATTCTGGCAGAGGGGGAGAGCTCAAGTGTTTTGCTGTAGTAGGGAGTGGTGTGTAGCAGCTTTAAAACCCCAAGAACTGCTGAAAGCTAAACTAAAACCCTGGTTCAGTGAGAGCCTGACTCCATCCATTCATGCTGCTTCCATTGTTCTGACTTTCAAAAAATAACTCCAAGGTCTGACAAGCTGTTTACTTTGTTGACTTGGAATAGACTGTTCTACACCTCTATCTCAATCTGTCCTCAGAAAAAAGAGTAAAATACACCTCTAAAAGCCATAGTATCATCTCACTGCTCTGGCCTACTTGTGACTCCAGACCTACTCTTAATTGCCCTCTGAAATGGCCCTACTAAACTACTCAGTACAAGCGGCAGTTAGGAACAGGCAATAATAAATGCTTACTAAACCAGCGACTTCCACATCCCATAGACAAATAAAAGGCTGGGCCTTACCTAATACAGACAGTGGGCCTGGAGAAGGCTGGTCCAGTTTGCTAATGGGCAGTGGAGTTTTTAGCTGGTTGACCCACTGACCAATACCAGATACCTTTTTGTTCAGTATACTAGGCCTGAGGTGGAAGATTAATTTAAAGAGAAATGTACAGCGCCAGAGTCCCAGGTTTGATTCCAGCCTCGGACAACTGTCTATGTGGAGTTTGCACATTCTCCCTGTGTCTGCGTGGGTTTCCTTTCACAGTCCAAAGATGTGTAGGTCAGGTGAATTGGCCAGGCTAAATTGCACGTAATGTTAGGTGCATTAGTCAGAGGGAAATGAATCTGGTTGGGTTACTCTTCGGAGGGTCGGTGTGGACTGGTTGGGCCAAAGGGCCTGTTTCCACACTGTAGGGAATCTAATCATAATCAACAGTAATTTTGTAAAATACAGGCGTGTAAAGACAATGATTAACCAAGGATGCAACATGATTTGGTTTGCTGTTCTCATCAATGTTTCAACATACTCTCAAGCACAAATGATTTGGGCCCATTTTTATTTGTGGGTTTGTAGACTGGGCGGTCTATGTTGATGACAGCATGGAAATAGGCCCTTAGGCCCATCGTGTCTGCAGTGATCATCAAGCTTCCATGTATTCTAATCCTATTGTCCGGTACTTGGCCCATAGCCTTGTGTGCTGAAGAGATATACAACATAGTGTGCGATAATGTCATCCCTGTGCAGGTGGTTTTACACCCCCACTTTGTAGCCACATGCATGCCGGTCAGGTGCCAGGAATTCCTTGCCGACAGTAGTGACCACCGTATGCTCAACGACTTTGAGTGATTGTCCTTTTGGGGCCAGTTTGTGGTGAATGCCAAACCTGCAAGACGTTGCCTTAAATGTCATGAAATGGCCCGACAAGAGCATTGTCAAGTAAAATCTGACATTGATCTGGGAGGTATGTTTCAAACAATGTCGTAAAGGAAGCAAGAGGAGGCATAGAAAGGAATTGGAGAAGTGAGAGTCCAGTCAGCTAAAGGCACAACTGCCACTCTTAAATTCTGTGATGTGCAAGAGGCCTTAAATATGGAGCAGAACCAATATATCAGAGTTTGTGGAGCTGGATGGGATGACAGAGAGAGATAGAGATGTGATGCTAGGGAACAGGGATGACGATTACAAACTTCTAGATCTATACCAGTGTCTGATTTTCTTTCCCACCATATATTTCTAAATGGGCCTTCGTGTTTAAATGTGCACCGATGGAAGAGTCAGCTATTGAGAAAGTGTTCAAAACTTGAAACTGGGTGAAGGAGCTTTTGCTTTATGGATGCAGAGCCTGGTCAGGAGGATACCCCCCTCCAAGGAACCCATGTTTGAATCAGGCCTAGGCTCCTCTCTCTGGGGAATGCACCCCTGTGGTTCAGGAAGGGGCATGTTTCGCTGAGGTTATTGAAGGGATGTCTGTTGGAGTTGAGTGGGGTTTCACTCCAGGATTTGTCTGCCACACGTTGGCTGGGCAATGCTCGATGGCCATCCTCAGGATAAACAATGTGCTTCTTTAGACAGCAGTATCATCCCTTAACAAATACATGGACAAGCAATGCAGCTTCAGAAAGACAGCTCTAACTATTATTTCTGAATTCAGGGCAAAGTCCAGCTGCTAATTAGCTCAATTACCATATGTAAATCACACTCAGCATATTTGGTGTGACCTTCTCAGCATAGTAATGACTGTAGCATTTAAACATGGTCAATGTGAAGTAGTTCAGAGTGACCTTGTCTTGCAGCCTCTGCCCTCTCCCAAATTGTTGAGGAAGAAGATTTTAGAGAGCAATTTGCACTGTCATTCCTGAGCTCCCTTTGCACAATCTCTGGAATGAAAGGCTGAAGGGATCTTGCTGCACTTGTATCGAGCTTTGGTGGGATTGTCTCGGGAGTATCCCTGATTTCGGGCCCCTGCCCAAAACGTTGATTTTCCTAGTCCTCGGATGCTGCCTGACCTGCTGTGCTTTTCCAACACCACTCTAATCTTGACTCTGATCTCAGCATCTCCAGCCCTCACTTTCGCCTCGGGAGTATTGTGTCCAGTTTTGGTTTCCTTGCCTATGGAATGGTGTATTAGCCACAGAAGGGCCCCCCATTCTAAACTCCAGCAGGCTGAGATTATCCTGTGAGGACAGATTGAGGAGACCAAGAGTTCAGAAGAATATATGGTGACCACATGCACAATCATTCTAGAGCTTGACGCAGGAGAAGCAGGAAATCGGGGTGGTAGGGGAAAGGGCTTTTATAGATCCAGTGGACACGGTCTCAGTATGAGAGGTAGGAGTTCAGGACTGAGGTGAGAAAGGATTTCTTCGTTCAGGGATTGGGGTGAACTCTGTCGCTGGGGTCCATGGAAGCTCAGTTATTGAATAGATTCAAGATAGAGATCTGTGAATTTCTAAGCATTAAAGAGTTTAAGAATATGGGGATTGAATGGAATATTGGCTTGCAATAAATCATCAGCCATGATCTAGTTGAATGGTAGGGGGGGGGGGGGTAGTGGGATTGAATGGGGTCTTTGTGCTCCTATATTCTGACGGGTACTGCTGACTATCTAAGGTCTTACGTCCATATCAACCAATGAGGGGTGGTTATCACAAATTTCTAGCAAATATTGATTTGCATCTCAACTTTGTCTTAATGTTGCAGAAAAGAGGAGGCATTTTTAAGAGTTCACAAGGTGTGACCTTGAAGCTGAACTTGGGAAAGAACCCTTTGATCTGGTTGCAGCCTGTAAATCACACTTGTGTGTTCATTATGTGAAGGCAGTCAACCAGTATTCCACCTCATAACACCACCCAATCCATAATACCATTATACCAGAGTTCTGAGGAAGGGTCACTTGACTCAAAACATTAACTCTGATTTCTCTCCACAGATGTTGCCAGACCTGCTGAGCTTCTCCAGCAATTTCTGTTTTTGTTTCTGACTTACAGCATCTGTGGTTCTTTCAGGTTTTCTTTTCCCACAACACCTCTCATCTCTTTGCTGACCTCTGTTGCACCTGCCCTTCGACAATCCCAATTACCTTCAAAATTCTTGCCCTTGTGCAGAAGTTGCTGCCTAGTCTGTCCCGTCCCTACATATTCGCTGGAGTATCAGAGCGATACTGGAATATTGAATCAGGGGTGATTCGATTGTGATTTTTAGGATTTTGAAAGTCATTGGTAGGGTGGATGGAGAGGAACACTTTCCCCTGGTGGAGGAGATGTGGAACAGGGATGACAGAACTTTAAAATCAGAGTTGTTCATTCAGGAGAGAAGTTAGCAAACACTTCTTCATGTGAAGGCTGGTTAAGACCATAAGATGTGGGAATGGAAGAAGCGGCCATTCAGCCCATTGAGTCTGCTCCACCATTTAATGACAGCTTGGCTGATCTGATAATTCTTAACTCCATTTTCCTGCTTTTTCCTTCAAGTGTCAAGTTTTCCCCTACAAGACACAATGGGATGCTGGCTAAATTAATCATTTTAAATCTGTAACCAGTAGATTTTTGTGGGTCACAATTGCTAACAAAGTCAAGTGGATGGAATTAAGATACAGGTTGGTCATGATTTAATTGAATGGTGGGAGAATGTTGAGGTGCTGAATTCCCTCCTCCTGTTCCTCAGACTCTGGGACACTTCAGTTCCACTTCTTACCCCTACATCTCCACGCCTTTATCCAGGTAATACTGTACAGTTGTCTAACTCTAATGCATGCTCTCTCCACACCTCCCTCGTGCTTGTGGCTGTCTGTACCGGTGGTCAACACTCCCCACTCTACTTTAAAACTGTTCTATGATTCACTTCGTGAGTCATCTCCCACCATCAAAGCCCAGTCTCCTGTAATCCTCAAGTTTAAGCTAAACCAGTCGGAGGTGAAGTCAGGAACTGCTTCGTTACACCTTGGATAGTTGAAATCTCAAACTCCCTTGACCCATAAGGAGTCTATGGATGAATAGGAGCCAGCTGTAATCTTAAAGATTCAGATTGGTAATGTTTTGTTGGTTAAGGGAGTTGATGGTTAAGGTGGGAAAATTGAGATTGATGTGCAGATTGGTCATGACC
This sequence comes from Chiloscyllium plagiosum, assembly GCF_004010195.1. Taxonomy (NCBI): domain Eukaryota; kingdom Metazoa; phylum Chordata; class Chondrichthyes; order Orectolobiformes; family Hemiscylliidae; genus Chiloscyllium; species Chiloscyllium plagiosum. The sequence goes on along the minus strand of NC_057737.1, from coordinate 7,140,337 downwards.
TGCCAATTCAATGACAGAACAGAATTGAGAGGCTGAATGGTCTCTTAACTTGTTCCTGAACTGAATGACCCTGATACTTTGCTCTGAATTAAAGCTGCCACATCGGTTCTTGTCCATGATGAAGTATTGGGGATTGAAGCAGTTCCCTGTTGATAAGGATTATAGGGACTTTGAGCAGAAGCTCAGAGAAGTGGCAGTGTGACGTGTAACTCTCTGGCTTGTTTTGCAGGTTCACAGGAGCTGACACCCTGATAATGGGTGATGTAACCTATGGAGCATGCTGCGTGGATGATTTCACAGCCAGAGCCCTTGGAGCTGACTTCCTGGTGCATTATGGCCACAGCTGTCTCGGTCTGTATCTCTTCCTTCTATTTACCTAGTCACAAGTCATCTCTCAATATGAGTATTGTCCCAGTGTCTTGGTCAACCCCGATCGCCCTCAACAGATACCATTAAAAACAAAGGATCTGGTAATTTATCTCATTGCTGCCTGTGGGATCTTGCTGTGTGCTAAATGGTTGCTGTGTGAGCTTATATGGGTGTGTCTCAGAAAATAGCTTTAGGGTATCCAGAGAATGAGAAAAATACAATGGATATTTACTTACATATATTCTCCCTCTCTCTCTCTCTGTCTCTCTCTCTCCCCCACCTCTCTCTCTCACACTCACGCACACACACTCAATCTCTCTCTTTCTGTCTCTCACTGTCTCTCTCTCTCTCTCACACACATTCTCTCTCTCTCTCATACATTCTCTCTCTCTCTCTGTCTCTCTCTTTCAATAGTGGAATCTTTATAAAATATGCAAGCTCTTTAGTTTTCCAGTAGGCACATTGTTGTTTTGGTTCCAATTGATATTTCAATTGCGCTACGTGCCGCACAGAAATGCCTCGGGATTCAGAAAGTGCGATCCGCAGTTGGCACGCAGATGTTCTTGCCGGGAAATGTTCAACTTGGTCAAGAATTCATTCCCCCTGACAGAAACAGCCAATTTACAAAGCTTTGCCTCCAAGCTCATTTAATAATTTAGTTAGCAAATTAAACGGAGCACATGTAGCATGACTGTGTGGTCTTCCCCACCCCATCTAGCAGAAAGTGATCTGATTGGTGTTGTGGATCTGCGAGGGATGCGCAGTCGCTCATACTAACACCTGGTGAAGTTGTGGCAAAATGGAATCTGGGACCAATAACAATTGCACGAGCAACCCGATGCGGTAATATTGCATTGAATAATCCATCCTAATTGGAATTGGAAAGTCATTTAAAGCCAACAGGGATGTAGCTTCTGAGATATCTGCCAATGATTAGTTGGACAGCACACACAATTGATCAAGAAGTTTTGACGAAAGTGGCACACTGAAGGAATGTTTGCAGGTGCCCACCAAGAGTCAACTATAGTTCTTTAGGCACATGCTTAGGAGAGAGAAGCCAGAGCATCTTGTCGTGTTGGGTAAAATTAAGTTGGTGAGGTAGGGCAAGAAGAAGACAAAGGAGAAACACAATGATGTTTTAAGAAGCAGATCAGATACATTGAGCTGCGATCAAGGGCTGTGAAAGTTGAACCATGATGGTTGATGCCACTGGAAGTCATCTTTTCCTCTGTCTGTAAGAGCTGGCAGTCACTGGTTCGGAATAAAAAGATGGTTAGTTTATCAGGTACTCTCTTCATTATCACCATCTGCTTTCAGCTTCATGACAGTGCCTATCTCTGCCACTGTCTCAGCCCAGGTACTGCTAAAACACTCACCTTCTGTACTTTTGTTACTACCAGACTTTGCTATTCCAACTTTCCCCAGGCCATCTTCCATTGTCTGTAAACTTAAGCTCATCTAAACTCCTCTTGCCTGTCTTCTAACCGGGGTCAAGTCCCGTTCACCCATCACCCCTCTACTCATTGCCCTACATTAACTCCTTGTTAAGGATCACTGATGATAAAATCAAATCCATACGTTCAAATTGCTCAATCACCATATGACTCCCCCATCGCTGTAACTTCTTCCATCACCACATCCCTCTGAGGCAGCCTGACCTCTTGTGCATCTGCAAAACTTAATCACTTTACCATTAGTGGCCACACCTTCAGCTGGCTGGACTCTGAGTTCTAAAGTACATTAACCTTTCTAATGTCTCCTTCTGTGGCTCAGTACTACGTTTTGACAGAAGATGCTTCCTTGAAGACTCTGGGACATTTTCAAATGTTAATGGCGCTATACAAAGACAAGCTTTGTTATGTATGACACTAGAGACTTCTTTTCTTCATCTCGCTTTCTCAGAAATGTAACAGGTGGCTGATTAGATTTTGGCTGGAGGTTAGGAATGCCAAGTTGCAGATCCTGACTGGACACAGCACCTTCCTGCAGGATCTGGCTCAAGACTGAGGGGTCCCTCAAGCAATGGCTGGGAGAACTGCTCCCCATTCTTCGATCACTATTTACTCATCCTCCTGCTCCCTCCTGTTGTGTTGTTGTCAGTAATTCCCAGGTTCCAGGAAGGACAGCAAAACCGTTCGAGGAAATAGTTTTATCCAGAGGATTGTCAGAGCACAGATGAGTGGCCAGAAACTGCTGGAGCACAATCTCTAAAAGCTTTAAGTAGATAAAGTGAAAAGGTTATGGGGAAAGGGCAGCAGTTTGAGACTAAGTGGGTGGCTCTTTCAGAGAGAGGTTACACAGATCCGATATGTAATGTATGTGCTGTCTCACTGCATATATCTACTGCAGACAGTTTAATCATGGGAATGAGAACAATCTGTGAGGTTTTAGGCAAAGGGCAGCAAAGAGTTCGATTAGAGTAGGTCATTCGAGTGGGAGTGGTGGCAAGATGGAACTTAGTGAATCTCTTTGTACTTTTTATGCAAAGTTATAATTTAGATATTTCATATATAGCCAGCCAGGGATATGGAATCGTAAATGATGTTGGGATGCATCAGTCAGTGTGTGTACATCAGTCAGTGTGTGTACATCAGTCAGTGTGTGCACATCAGTCAGTGGGTGCACATCAGTCAGTGGGTGCACATCAGTCAGTGGGTGCACATCAGTCAGTGTGTGCACAGCAGTGTGTGTGTGTGCACAACAGTGTGTGGGTGCACATCCATCAATGAGTGTGGATGCATACGAGTGTGTGGATGCGCATCAGTGTGTGGCTGCACATCATGAGTGTGGATGCAGGTGTGTGTGTGCTTCTGTCAGTGTGTCCAGCACATGTTACTCTATGTAGCCCTCGCTGTGTATACGTGCACAAGGCAATTTCCCTGTGCATGTCAATATGTGTTAGCCTATAGATCTGCACACACACCAGCATGTGTACATGCATTAATGTATGTCTGAGTGTACATTAATTAGTGTGCCACTTTGTGTTTATATATGTCATTGGCAGTGTGTGTGGATGTTAGTATGTTTTTTTGCATTTGTTCGTGTGTCTGTGTATGTCAGTTTCAATCCATGTGTATATGTCAGTGTGTAGGTCAGTATGTTGTATGCATTTTTCAGCCTGTCAGTGTCTGTATGTGTGCATTCGTGTGTTTATGTCAGTGTGTGTTAGTGTGTTTATGTCAGTGTGTGTGTGTTTATGTTAGTGTGTGTATGTCAGTGTGTCTGAATGTGTGTTAGTGTGTTTATGTCAAGTGTGTTAGTGTATGTGAATGTCTGAATGTCTGTGTTAGTGTGTGAATGTCAGTGTGTGTATGTCAGTATGTGTGTGTGTATGTGAGTGTATGTCAGTGTGTCTGAATGTCTGTTCGTGTGCGTGTCTGTGGCTG
>NC_057737.1:7108352-7136204 GCF_004010195.1 Chiloscyllium plagiosum | reverse complement strand
CTGAATGTCTGTATATGACACTTTGTTAGTGTGTATATGTCTGTGTGTGTTAGTGTGTTTATGTCAGTGTATCTGAATGTCTGCGTATGTCGGTGTGTTTGAATGTCTGTATGTGTGTATGTCAGTGTGTGTGAATGTCTGTATGTGTGTATGTCTGTTTGTGAATGTTTGTGAGTGTATGTCAATGTGTGTATGTCAGTGTGTGTTAGTGTGTGTATGTCAATGTGTGTTAGTGTGTGTATGTCAATGTGTGTATCTCAGTGTGTCTGAATGTCTGTGTATGTCAGTATCACTGTGTGTATATATCAGTCTGTGTGGATACACAGGGCATGTAAGTGTGCATTTGCTTTTATAGCAGCTCATCTTATATAAGCCTCAATTGCCTCTGCAAAGCCTCTTTGAATTACCCAGACAGCTATCTGCAACGTTGAGTACAATATGATCTCTCAAAAATAAATTCCATGTGGTTACAATTGCCAGAATTATTGGGTGAAACATGCTACAGTGACTTTGGCAATACTACACTGCATTAGTTGGCTGGCTCTGAGAGTATTAGACATATGGGCGAGTTAACCTACGAAACAAATTAGCTTTTCACTAGCTTGATTAGCCTCAGCATGAGAACTGTCACAGAAATGTAATCTTTGTATCGGTGAAGTTGTGTAAAGAACCTTGACAATCCTGTGTATTCTTCATGTGCCTGCATCTTTAGATTTTCTTAGTGCTCCCCACTGCTCATGAATTTACATCGACTCCACTGACAAGTAGCTACTGCTTTGATGGTTATACCAGAAACAAATCAAAAATGAAGGGGAATTAGAGTACGGATCAGACAGTAGACAGTCTAATAACAAAAGGAAAAGCTCTGCATCTGCAATAAAAAAAGAACATTCTGGAAATATACAGCAAAAGTCCCTTGGCATCTGAAAAGAGTGAGGATGATTTAACCGTTCTGGCAGACAGAGCTTCACTGTCGCTGGGTCAAAATCTGAAAAGTTCCTCTGTCAGCACTGTGGGTGTACTTACAGCAACCACACTGTAACGGTTCCAAAAGGCAGTTCACCACCAAAAGGCAGTTCTCAAAGGCAACTAGGGATGAGTAATGAATGCTGGGCCCAGCCAGCGACACCCACATCCCACGAATGAAGGAGAGCCTTCATTACCCTGCCCCAGCAGGAGAGCGCAGCCCAAAGTCCCAGGCCAACGATCTAGCTCTCACCCATGATTACAGCTGCCATGTTATTTTGTTGGGGGATCTTCCCATGCATAAATTGACCGTGGGTTTTTTTTGCTTGCATTGTGACAGTGACCATAGTTCAGAATGCACCTTGTTAGTTGGAAAATCCCTGCAGCGAGACGCCTTCTTCCTGTCTGCTTTGCTTGGGTGCCTCCGGACTGTTCTAGAACATTCTGCTGTTCTGTTCTGCAATCAGAAACTGGTCCCCAACCTCTCACGACAAGGTGTATTCCCTTTTCTCTCGATGGATTGAAGTGTAAGCCTGATTGTAACTTCTGGCCTGCTGGGTGAGATTGACTCTGGAGAAGAGGCAGAATGGAAGAGGTACATTCAGATTGAAACAGAGTGTGCAGGTCAGGCAGTCTGTGCAGAGAGTGAGCTAGAGGTAGTCAAGTGGATTTTCGCATGTCTGCGGGGCTGGGACCTGAAGTGGTCTGTTTCGGATTGTGAAAATGCTGGTGGGTGAAGGGACTCCAGTTATTGGCCCATTCAGCTACTTTTAGAACTTGGTACATTTGGCATGGCGATGTCTAAATCTTGCTTCGGTGAATCCGTAAAGTCCTCTGTCCAGCTGTTGGATTCACCAAGCTGCCAAAAGGACGGTGCTTTCCAGTGACAGAGAAAGTTATCGGGTCATTGAGTGACCTGAGCCAGGCTGCACTCACGCCTTAGCCTTGTCAGTCATTAATCCTGTGGGGAGCTGCCTGCTTACCCTTTGGAAAGGCAGTGGCAGCAGCTCTCAGCATGGCCGCTGTCTGCCTTTGCCCCATTACAGCAGAAACACTGGTGCCACTCATTAACACAGAACGGGATTCCCGCTCAACCGGGGGATAAGTAATGTTGTGGAGCTTTTTTAAAATTCATTCATGGGATGTGAACGTCAGTGGCCAGTCCAGTATTTATTGCCCATCGCTACTTGCCCAGAGCACATTTGAGAGTCAACCACATTGCTATAGGTCTGGAGTCACACGTTGGGCAGTCCAGATAAGGATGGCAGTTTCTTTCCCGAAAGGACATAATGATTTTTTTCTGACAATCGACAGCAGTTTCATGATCATCGTTAGACAATCCCAGAGTTTTAAAAAATTGGATTCAAATTCCACCATCTTCCAAGGCAGGATTTGACCCTGGGTTTCCAGAACATAACCTGGGTCTCTGGATTAATATTTTAGCGATAATACCACTAGGCCATCGCCTCCCCTGGAATTCAACTGGGTGTCAGGGTCCAATCCCCTCTTTGAAAGTCCAGCCTAGTGTTATTAACCTTTTGTCAGTGGAACACTGTTGCCTGTACTGGAGCAAGTCCTTTAGTCAACCCACACAGGAAAGGGAACCATTCACATCAAGCATACATTGATTTAATCACTCCATTTTATTAAGATCCAGGAATGAATCTGCTCTGTCTCAGTGATTAGTATTACGGCAGGGGTTACTTTTCTGCTTCCTGTGTCTCCCTCCCCCACTCTCATCTCTTTTCGAATCCAACTTGAAAAAGTGCATGAGGATGTGAAGGATTAGCAAGCAGTGCCTAAAAACAAGGAAGTTGAAATAAAAATGCTTGGAATAACTGACATTTAAAGGAAAAGCCAAACCAGCCAAAAGGTTGCAGATGTAGGAACTGCCTCTCAATTTGAGCGAGGCCCTTCTCATTAAAGATGATAATCAACATCCTGAGGATGCTGAAACAAAAATGGACGGTGCTGAAGAAGCTCAGCAGGTCTGGCAGCATCTGTGGAGAGAGGGACAGAGTTAATGTTCCGAGTCAGGTGTGACTGCACTTCAGAATGTCACCAAACTTGTTTCTCTTTGTTTTGTTCGGTCTCATTTTTGCTGTTAGTGCTCCCTTTCACTTAACTGTCTTTACATTTGTGTATCTCTACATTCTGTACGTTGTGTGTACAACTCGGACTGCTGTCCTATTACCTCAGTATGAACAAAGGGCCTGGCTGAATTTCCTCCATTTTTATCAGTTCCAAATGAACTGGGGTGCTTCAGATATTGGATTCTCTGGATCTTGCTTATCCAGAGGCTCCAGATTTTCCATCACCACCTTGTTTTCATCAATTCCACCTCTCTCTCTGTCGCTCAAGTCATCAGCTGAACCTTTGATGTCATATGTAGCCTTGAAACAAGGTCATGAGCAAACATCTATGTCATCATTGAGACCCACCCCTCCGCCCCACCTCCATTTCCACAATGCCTGCCTGTGTCTGCCGCATCTCAACTGCTGAAACCCTTGTCCATGGCTTTGTTACCACTAGACTGAACTATTGCACACAGTCTGTGGCAACTTGTTATGGTACAGCCTCCAGAAATCTAAGACCATCCAAAACTATTGCCATGTGCTTGTTAGCCTACATCGGCTTGGACATAAGCAATCCTCAATTTGAAAGTTCTTTTCCTTATAGTCAAATCCCTCCATGACCCCCTATCTTTGGAATCGCTTCCAGACCTTTGAAATATCTGTGTTCTGTCAATTCTGGTCTCTTGAACATCCCTGGTTTGCTGCATCATTGGTAGTTGTGCCTTCAGCTCCTTGAACCTTGAGTTCTGGAACTCTTTCCCTAAGCCCCACTGCCTTGCTGTCCTTTTAAGATGCTCCTTCAACCCTTGCTCAATGACCAAGTTTTAGCTGATCTGTCCTGATGCCTTCTCCTCTGGTTGGAGTGAGATATCAATCATGTCCACCATCTACAAGGCACAAGTCAGGACTCTGATGGAATAGTCCTCACTTGCCTGGATGGGTGCAGCTCCACCAACACTCAAAAAGCTTGACACCATCCAGGACAAAATTGTTACAACCACAGTGATCCACTCCCTCCACCACCGACACTCGGTAGCAGCAGTGTGTCAAAATGTGGAAAAGCACAGCCGGTCAAGCAGCATCCGAAGAGTGGGAGAGTTGACGTTTTGGGCATAAGCTCTTCATCATCCCTTCATTCCTGATGAAGAGCTTACATTCGAAACTTCAACTCTCCTGCTCCTTGGATGCTACCTAAATGGCTGTGCTTTTCCAGCACTACATATTTTGACTCTGATCTCCAGCATCTCCAGTCTGCACTTTCTCCTAGTAGCAGTGTGTACTATCTACAAGATACATCGCAGAAATTCACCAAAGATCCTCAGACAGCACCTTCCAAACCCATGACCACATCCGTCCAGAAGGATAAGAGCAGTAGATACACCACTTGTAGGTTTCTCTCCAAGCCACTCACTATCCTAACTTGGGAGTATATCGCAATTCCTTCACTATCGCTGGGTCAAAATCTTGGAATTCCCTCTCTAACAGCATTGTGGGTGTCCCTACATCACGTGGTCTATAGAAGTTCAGCAAGGCAGCTCACCACCACCTCCTCCAGGAAATTAGAAATCAGCAACAATGCTGGCCCAGCCAGTGATTCTCTCGTTCCATGAATACATTTAAATAGGCATCTTGAGCGCTTTTGCTATAGTAAAGATACTACATACGTGCAAATTGTTGTTGTATGTCTGTGGACTGGTTCCCAAAAGGTCGGCTTACCTTTTCCGATCTCAAAATGTGCTCAAGCCCTCTCAGTCTTCTTTCCAGGAACTTCTGTATGAACATTGTTTATTGCTTAAGCCACATTCGTTTTGTATCATTCTTAATTCATTACTTCCTGTATATTCCCGTGTATTCCTCAACTGGTCTTTGTCTTCTCTCACGTTTCTGCCCTCTCTCTGACTGCACAGCACTGGAGAGTCTAGAACCAGGAGACATTAACTAAAAATCACAAGCAGGCCTTTTAGGAATGAAGTTAGCATGCAAACATCCAAATTAAGACAGGAGTAGGCCATTCAGCCCTTCAAGCCTGCTCTACAAAAGAACACTTCCACTTGCAAAAGATATTAGAAGTTTGGAACATTCCTCCATGATGATCAATTGAGGCAAGATCAATTATTAATTTTAAACCTAATGTTGATCGATTTCTGCTAACTGAAGGTATTAAGGAATACGGGGCATAGGTGGGGAAATGGATTTAAGTCACGGCTGAGTCATGATTTCATTGAAGAACAGAATAGGCTGAAAGGGCTAACTGGTCTCTTCCTATTCCTATAATCTGCATATTTTCTCAATGCTTTCCCAAATAACACGACCTTTGTCTTTATGTTAATGCGTAATACAAATCTTCTGCTTTCCACTTCTGCTTTGTCAGTTTGTCTCTGCTAATCTGATTTAGATGTTGCTATAAGGTCAACCAGAGATTGCTTTAAACCTTCCACATAACGAGAGCCCTCCAATATCATAAAACTACATAGAATTTATAACTTGGACTCAGGCCTTTCAGTGTTCCAGGCCAACATTGGTCTTTAAGCTTCATGTGAGTCGCTCTCATTCTATTCACTGTCAGTAATTCTGTCCATTCTTTTCCTTCTCGTTTACTTGTCAAACTTGTCCTGAAATCTTTCCGTCAACATTTTACTGCGAGATTTGTCACTGCTTAAGTCATTTGCAGGTTGAGGGTGTAGGGAGGTTAATTTGGCTTTTGCTTGAGCAGATGCAAAGAGAACATGGAAACCGGGCTGAACTAGAAAAAGTATGACTGTACTGTTTGACTCAAAAATCAATGTTCGATTGAATAAAGATTGGCTCCTAATTGTCACCACTGGCTTTCTGGAATGTAGCCGTTTTATGATTACCCTGTTCAGACATGTTATGAGACATGTACAGAGTTAATAGGACTTGAACCTGGATTTTCTGACCCAGAGGTAGGGACACTACCACTGCGCCACAGGAGTTCTAAACTATTAACTTTCAACATCCCCTCCTGGTGCTTACCCTTACAGACAGGGCAGAACGCCTGGAAGTTTGGTCATTGTGGGATTCAAGCCCATAATTCGATAGGAGCTTCTGGGAATATCACATCCAAGACTACAGTAAATGTATCTGATGACATTGTGTTTTAATCCCAACTGTTGATCTAAGCCAATTCATTTAGTTTCCTCTCTCCTGTAATAACACTGGGGAGGTTGTTATTGATAGTTCTTATCAGTCTGATGTGTTTCTCAGGAATACTACACTCAGGATTTGCTCTGTCCTCTCACTATGCACACTGTCATGTACCTTGTTTAATTCTAATGGAATTGTAACAATGGATGTGTGTTTTATCAATTTTGCCAAAATCTGTCTAAATGTGAACATTTGATCCATTTTACTGTATTCCAGGTGGCATCCCATGCCACCCGTACACATCTTTAACATTCTCCTCCCAGTTTCTTTGTAAATACTTTCTCGGAGATATTTCCCAAGCTGCTTGTTCTGTAACTGCTGGGTTTGCTCCGGTTTCCTTGACGCCCGAAAGTGGAGGTTGTTATTGTTGCCTCTCTGAAGTCCTCAGGTCGTTGGTCCACTTCATTAACTTGGTGAAACAGCCTGAGCTTTGTATTCACCCATTCGCAGCTGCTCTGGAGTCATGTAATTCAAACAAGAAGTTTCATTCTTTATTTTCAACTGATTGACAGACGTCTTCACTTTGTCTTCTGAGGAATTCAGCCTGATTTTGCCACCACGTGTGAAAGGGCAGTTTGTGTGGAGCTTATGTCAGCTGCCATTCTCTGTACAGATCTCTTAAACCTGCTCATCTTCAATTACCTGAGCGTTTTAGCCTTTTAGCGTAGCTCTTCTAACTCCTGCATTTTGTTTCTCTTTGTGTAATTTTTCGATGGTTTATCCCACGGTTCTTAACACACTTAGCTTTCAGAACAATCTGCCATGTTAACCTGATATATTTGGCCCTCACATTGGGATCTGCATATCTTTAACTGTTTCTTGAACTGTTCACTCAACTCTGGGACTAGTTTTCTTCTCCTTTTCTGTTTCTGAGCCGCTTGTACTTTTCCATATTGCATTTTTAAAGGTACCAGCCCTCTTTCCCATTGAGCTCTCCAGCGATTGCACCCATGTGCTCAGGTGTCTGTGTTCTGAATGCTTGTGGCATACTATGTTTATTCTTGCTCCTGCCGGGGGAGAGGGGGGGGGTTGGGGTCGGTCAATACTTTGGCTCTCACTTTGCTCCTGTCACTTTTTCTGTGTGAGCGCGTCACTATATCCATTTTCCTTTTTGTAGTGTCTGCAGGTACTGCTGTCTCTCTCTCTCTCTGTCACGGATGATGTGTGTCTGCTGTGGCTTTATACAATATGCGTCTTCTCTCTATCTCTCTCTCTCTCTCTCTCTCTCTCTCTCTCTCTCTATATATATATATATATCTCGCTCTCTCTCACCATCTTGCTCAGTTTATGAATGTGTGTTTCTTGTGTGTGCTTGCTCACTCCCTCTACTTATCCGTAAGCATTTCTCTCTCCCTCTCTTGTCAATCCCTCTCTCCCACTTAGTGAGGGTCATCCTTGATCAGACGTTAAACGATTGAATGCAGCATACACAAAAGAGAAAGAAAAGGTACCGCCTCTCTTTATGAATTTCTTGTGAAATTATAATCCACTTCAGTAAAAAAGACTGAACACTTTGGTCGCCTTGTAGCTCGTCAAGACAATTTTCCTGGGTGATATTTGGCAGCATTAGTGTAAATGCTGTGATTTAAAGTTAATGGCAGGGGTTTGACAGCATGAATGAAGAGGCTTTCTCTGTCTCTTTGAACAGGAATGGAGAATTACCAACCTGTTCCTGCTCTTCGAATCATTTCAGAACAACGACAGCTTTCACTTGCAGCCTTTTATCAGACGTCTCTGGAAGTATTTTAAAAATTAATAAACAGTGGTCTTGCTCTGATGTGCTATGGAGCAGAATTTTGGAGGAATGGAGTCGAAGGAAGTTGTGCACCAAGTAGTGATGTTGAAGCAGATAAAAAGCTGTCCAAGTGTGAAAGTGCAGAGACATAGAATCATACGGCATGGTAACAGACCCTTTGGCCCAACACGTCCATGCCGACCAGGTTTCCCAAACTGAAGTGGTATCCTTTGCCTGCATTTGGCCCATATCCCTCTAAACCATTCCTATTCACGGACCTGTCCAATGACTTTCAAATGTTGTAACTGTATCCCGCCTCCACCACTTCCTCTGGCAGTTCGTTCCATACATACACCACCCTCTATATGAAAAGTTGCCCTTCAGGTCCCCTTTAACTCTTTCCCCTCTCACCTTAAATCTATACTGTCTAATTGTGAACTCCCCTACCGTAGGAAAAAGACCTGGCTCTTCACCTTTTCTATGCCCCTTATGATTTCATAAACCTCAGCCTACTATGCTCCAGGGAAAATTATCCCAGCCTGTCCAGCCTCTCATTATAACTCAAGCCCTCCAGTCTTAGTAATATCCTTGTGGACCGTTTTTGCACCATTTCAAGTTTGATAGCAGCCTTCCCATAGCAATGTCTTCTACAGCCGTAACATGGCATTCTAATTCATATGCTCAGTGCTCTAACCGATGAAGGCAGGCGTACCAGATGCCTTCTTCACCACCCTGTCTACCTGTGATGCCACTGTCAAGTGTGTGTGCCTTGAAAAACCAGGCCACTGTTTTACATAGAACATAGAACATTACAGTGCAGTACAGGCCCTTCGGCCCTCGAAGTTGCGCTGCCCTGTCCTATTAATCTGAAGCCCATTCCACCTACACTATTCCATGTACGTCTATATGCTTGTCCAATGACGACTTAAATGCACTTAAACTTGGCGAATCTACTACCGTTGCAGGCAAAACATTCCATACCCTTACTACTCTCTGAGTAAAGAAAATACTTCTGACATCTGTCTTATACCTATCTTACCTCACTTTAAGCTTGTGCCCCCTTGTGTTTGCCGTCCCCATACTTGGAAAAAGGCTCTCCCTGTCCACCCTATCTAACCCTCTGATTATCTTGTATGTCTCTATTAAGTCACCTCTCAACCTCCTTCTCTCTAACGAGAACAGCCTCAAGGCCCTCAGCCTTTCCTCGTAAGACATTCCTTACATACCAGGCAACATCCTAGTAAATCTCCTCTGCACACTTTCCAAAGCTTCCGCATCCTCCTTATAATGCAGTGACCAGAACTGTACACAATACTCAAAGTGTGGCTGTACCAGAGCTTTGTACAGCTGCAGCATAACCTCCTGGTTCCGGAACTTAATCCCTCTATTAATAAAGGCCAAGACACTGTATGCTTCCTTAATGACCCTGTCAATCTGGGTGGCAACTTTCAGGGATCTGTGTACATGGACACCGAGATCGCTCTGCTCATCTGCACTCCCAAGAATCTTACCATTAGCCCAGTACTTTGCATTCTGATTACTCCATCCAAGTGCATCACTTCACATTTGTCCACATTAAACTCCATTTGCCACCTCTCAGCCCAGCTCTGCATCCTATCTATGTCTCCCTGCAACCTACTACATCCTTCGTCACTATCCACAACTCCACTGACCTTAGTGTCATCCGTAAATTTACTAACCCACCCTTCTAAGCCCTTATCCAGGTCATTTATAAAAATGACGAACAGCAGTGGACCCAACACCGACCCTTGTGGTATGCCGCTAGTAACTGGACACCAAAATGAACATGTTTCATCAACTACAACCCTCTGTTTTCTTTCAGCAAGCCAATTACTGATCCATGTGAATGTTCTGTTTCCCATAAATTTTGAGGAGCGTGCTTTCTTCCTGGCAACCTGTGAATGTCCTGGAAAGGCACGGACTGTTGCTGAGATGTTCTCTCGGTTGACTGGATACCTCATGGTGCTGTGTCCATCCTCCTCCAGCCCTATAGCCTCCAGGACCTAAGCACTCCTTCACTGCTCACCTGTACAGTGTCCCTGACTATGATCATTTCACCACTGATGGCCCTCCCTTCACCTACACCCTCGCTAATCCTCACCATCTCTCCAATTCACTTTCCTTCTTTGAGGCAGTTTTTAAAAACTGACCTCTTGGAGCAAAAAGTCTAAAAAAACTCACATCCATATTTTGTTTGGTAATTGCTCTTATGAAGTGTCATGAGAGATTTAATGTATTGAAGATGCTAACTAAATGCAACTTGTTGTTAGAGGCAAGCACTGGTTCTTTGGCAAACCAAATTGTAGGGAGCCAGTTTGATTCCATTCTTTATGAGAATGCTTTCGGCCTGCCCTGTGTTAGGAGCTCCAGCCTCTGGTGCAAACCTGAGCACATAATTACAAACAGTATCTCAACGAGTGGGTGTCACTGTTTCGATTGAAATGCTGTGGATGACAATGCCTTTCTGCCCTCTGGAATGGTGCTTCAGGTCTGGCTATGTTTTTTATTCATTCATGGGATGAGGCCTTCGCTGGCTGGGCTGATATTTATTACCCATTCCTAATTGCCCAGAGGGCATTTAAAAGTCAACTGCATTGCTGTGGGTCTGGAGTCACATGTAGACCAGACCAGGTAAAGATGACAGTTTCTTTCCCTAAATGACATTAGTGAACCAGGTCTGCCGACAATGATTCGACTCTTAATTCCAGATTTTTTATTGACTTCAAATCCTACCATCTGCATCGCAGGATTTGACTCCAGGTCCCCAGAACATTACTTGGGTCTTTGGATTAACAGTCCAACATAATACTATAATACCATTAGGCCATCACTTCCTTCAAATATAACAGAACCCTCATTTGTGTCTAACATAGCAATAGGACAAATTTATTACAGTTCTTTGAGAAGGTAACAAGTCAGATAAATAAAAGGGAACTGATAGGTATAATATATTTGGATTTCCAAAAGGCATTCAAAAACATACTGTATGTAAGGCTATTTAATAAGATACCAGGCCACATTTTTGGGTGTAGTATATTAGCACAGATAGAGGATTAGCTAAGTAATGTAAACAGAAAGTTGGAATAAGGTGGGCACTTTCAGGACGGCAACCTATAACTAGTGGAGAGCCACAGGGATCAGTGCTAAGACCACAATTACTGACTACATCTATTGATGATTTAGATGATAGAAGTGATTGTACAATTACCAAGTTTAAGGATGACACAAAAATAGATGGGAAGGCAGTTAGTGAGGATGTTCCAAAGGTCTGTACAGAGGTATAGACTGGTGAAGTGAGTTGGCAAAAATTTGGTAGGTGGAATATGAGAAAAGGTGAGGTTATGCACTTTGGCAGGAAAAGAAACAGAGAAGGTGAATATTATTTAAATGGAGAAAGACCACAGAAAGCTGCAGCACAGAGTGATTTGGGAGTCCTCATCCATGAATCGCAAAAAGCTGAACTCCAAGTTCAGCAGGTAATAAGAAAGGCAAATAGGGAGATCTTGCTATAAACTATATGAGGAATTATTCTGACCACAGCTGGAATGCAGTGAACATTTTTGGTCCTCTTGTGTCAGGGTAGATGCAGAAAGATTGGTTCCCCTTGTTACAAAGTCTAGGACCAGAGGGCATAATCTCAGAGTAATGGGCACGACTTAGGACAGAGATGAGTAGGAATCTCTTCCACCAGAAAGTAGTGAATCTTTGTTGGCTGAGTCATTGAGTATATTCAAGGCTGACATAGACAGATTTTTAATCAAAAGGGGAATCAGGAGGAATGGGGAAAAGACAGGCAAGTGGAGTTGAGGATTATCAGATCAGCCATGATCTCATCGAATGGCAGAACAGTTTCGATTGGCTGAATTGCCAACTTCTACTCCTGTGACTTATGGACTTTATATAAAGGGAAAGGTAAAGTTGCAATCATTTTACTAAACCATAGGGCTGCTCTGAATAGAGGCCTGACTGGTGGTGGTTTAACCTGAGACTCAGCATGCCTGAGGCAAGAGGAAAGGTTAAGAAGGAGAGTCCTTCATGATAACCTCAGCTGCTGTGGGAATTGAACCCACGCTGTTGACCTGACTCTGACTTGCAATCAAGCTGTTCCAGCCCAACTGAGCTAACCAGCCCCCATGGTCTTTCTGTTATACAGGGTTACTGGTCTGAGGAATTGTGATTTGTGACATACGTTCCCAAGTGTTGATGGCCTTGATAGACAGAGCTAAGCAAATCACAACAAACTGATGAGAACAAAGCTGTGTAGTCCTGCCACATCCAGTCTTGAATGGGCAGTGGACAATTTAACAATTAACAAGTGGAGAGGCTCCACAAATATCTCCATCTTCAATGATGCAGGGTTCAGCACATCAATGCACAAGGAAAGGCTGAAGCATTTGTAATTGTCTTAAGTCAGAAATACTGAACAGATGATCCATCGTAGCCTCCTCCTGAAGTCCCCAGTATCTCATATGTGCCAGTCTCAATTCAGTTTCATTCATTTTACATGATATCAAGAAATGGCTGAAGACACTGAATCCTGCAAAGGCTATGGGCCTTGACAATACTGTGGCAATGGTACTGGAACTCCAGAACTAGTGACAACTCGAGCCAAGCTGATACAGAGTCATCTACTGGCAATGTGGAAAAATGGCTCAAATATGTCCTGTCTACAAAAAGCAGGAAGAATCCAACTCAACTAGTTATTGCTGTTTCGGTCCACTCTCAGTCATCGATAATGTGACAAAAGGGGTCATCGATAGTGCTATCAAGTGACACTTGCACAGCAATAACCTGCTCATTGACACTCACTTTGGGTTCTACCAGCAGCACTCAGCTCCTGACCTCATAACCTTAGTCCAGACCTGGAAAAGAGAGGTGAACTTCAGTGGGATGGTGACTATGACAGCCCATAATGTCAACGCAGTAGTGACCAAATGGAGCATCAAGGACGTATCATAGAATTGCAGTCGATGGGAATTGGGGCAAACTCTCTGCTGGTAGAAGTCAGACCTGGCATATAAGAAGGTGGTCATGGTTTTTGGAGGTCAGTCATCTCAGCTCCAGGACATCTCAGCAGGAGTTCCTCAGGGTAGTCCTAGGCCTAACCAACTTCAGCTGCACCATCACTGACCTTCCCTCCATCATAAGGTCAGAAGTGGGGATGTTTGCTGATAATTATACATGTTCAGCACAATTTACAATTCCTCAGATACAGAACTGTTCTGTGTCCATATGTAGCATTTAGGGTTTGGGCTGCTAAGTGGTAACATTCATGCTACTCAAGTGCCAGGCAATGACCATTTCCAACAAGAGAGAATCTTCTCTTGATGTTTAATGGCATTACCGTCTATGAATCACCACTATCAACAATGGATGTTACCATTGACCAGAAATTGGACTGGACTAGACATATAAGAGTAGATCAAAAGCTAGGAATTCTGCAGCGAATAATTTGCTTCCTGTCTATCCAAAACCATTTACAAATCCCAAATCATGAGTGTGGTGAAACATTCTTTGTGTGTCTGGATAAATGCAGATCTGACAACACTCTAGAAGCTCGACACTATCTGGACATGAAGGCCCGTTTAATTTCGAACCCCTTCCATTATTGGTGTCAAGTGGTAACAGTATGTAGCAGGTACATGGCTTCAAGGCATTAGCTCACCATGTCATTCTCCAGGGCAGTGAGGGTTAGGCAAGGAACACCTGCATCGCATTGCTCAGAGATAAAAACGTTAACAGTTTTGAGTTCAATATGTTTTTCAGATTGAATTTTTTTACGACTCATTCACAGGATATTGGGTCATTACTGACAAAACCAATATTTTACTGCTCTCCAGAAGGCGCTGGTGTGTTGTCATTTGAGCATTCGATTGTTAACAATTAACCTGTCTCTCTCTCTCACTCTCTCTCTCTCACACATACACACACACTCACTCACTCACTCACTCACTCACTCACTCACTCACTCACTCACTCACTCACAGACATACACGTGCACGTGCATACACGTATATGCGCACGTGCATACACGTATATGCACACACACACAGACACATGCAGGCACACATATTTAGACACACTCATTGACGTGCCCAAAGGGTACACTTGTACTTGTATTCAGTAAAGAAAATAGCTGTTTTTTACCCTTTGGAAGGGAGGGAGCTTGTGTAGATGCTGCTGCCAGAGGAAGGGTAGTTTATTGGAAATCTAGGTTGCTTGTTTGGTTGTGTGTATTTTCTGGCATCTTGGGTCAAATGAGCAAGTTTGGAGTGGACTGTGAACGGTATTAGTGAGCACCACTTAATGCAATTACAGGCAGATGAATAAATACACTGGGGAGCACTTGTCTTTAGACAGCGGACAGAGAAATCTCATATAAGTGAATTAAGCACTCATCTGCTACACTTCAGCAGCATCTCTCTCAGCTTTTGTTACTCACCTCCTGTGTCCTCCTGCAGCCAGGAAATAGGCAGTGACGGGCCGAGGGAACATGGCGAGCCTTAAAGTGGCCAGGGAGGCAAATAAATATTTCAGCAGGTTAAGGTAAAAACAAACTCCCAACTGGATCAATCATGGATCTTTCCTGGAAAGCGTGAAGGGTTACATTGCTCGTAAATAGCTTTGGACTTTTCTGGTCGACAATGATTAACCTTTAATGCTTCATGTGTTTGACAGGGAAATCAGGTGACATGCTATCATTCAGCATTGCATTAGGAAGTGTCCCTGCTGTGCGATTGCTCCCTACAAATGTCCCAAATGGAAAATATTAATTTTTAAGTAACTGGAGTCTATTAAAAGGTATGGAGGATGGACTGAAAAGCCACCTGGTTGTGGTGATGTTGCGAATGTTTGTGAAGAGGGGAGGAATTGGCTCCCTGTAGGATTGTGCTGGAGGGCTGTACTTGTTGGCTATTAGGTTCTCAATTCTGGTCAGATGTATTCTTGGAGGATTTGTCACATGACCACTTATTTCCCAACTAGCCCCATCCAGCCAAAAGCCTTTTGTTCACCCATATCCACTCCAGTGTATGTTACTTCAGAGATCAGTTAACTCAATTGGCTGGGTGACCATTTTATGATGTAGAGTGACGCCAATAGCGTTGTTCAATTCGCACATCAGATGAGATTACCACGAAGGACTCTCCTTCCCAACCTCTCCCCTCACCTGAGGCGTGATGACCCTCAGGTTGAACCGCCACCAGTTGTCTGTCTAATGAGAGACCACTCCTATGATCTGGTAGGACTATGGCAAGGAGAAAGGAATGTGATACCGTTGCAACAAAAGTGTTCAAAGAAAGATGATTTTGGGCTAATGTTGCTGTGATTTTTCTCCAGGATGTTGTTTGCAGATTCCAGGCAGACCTGGAGGATTGTAAACTATGGGGACAGAAGGGGGCAGCAGGAAGTGAAGATGTCCAGGTCATTAATATATCAACATCACAAAAACAGATTAACTGGTCATAATCACATTGCTATTCATAGGAGCTTGCTGTGTGCAAATTTGGTACTGTATTTCGTAGCCTATAACAGTGACTTCACTTCAAAAATACTTCATTGGTCTGGATGTAGGTTTGCTCGCTGAGCTGGAAGGTTTATTTCCAGACGTTTCGTCACCCTACTAGATAACATCCTCAGTGGGCCTTCAGGCGAAGCACTGTTGATAATTCCTGCTTTCTATTTATATGTTTCGGTTTCTTCGGGTTGGTGATGTCATTTCCTGTGGTAATGTCATTTCCTGTTCTTTTTCTCAGGGGATGGTAGATGGGGTCTAACTCGATGTGTTTGTTGTTAGAGTTCTGGTTGGAATGCCATGCTTCTAGGAATTCTCATGTGTGTCTCTGTTTGGCCAAAAGACATCAGCACAGGAAATGACATCACCAACCCAAAGAAACCCAAACATATAAATAGAAAGTAGGAATTATCAACAGTGCTTCACCCGGAGGCCCATTGAAGATGTTACCTAGAAGGGTGACGAAACGTCTGGAAATGAACCTTTCAGCTCAGCGAGCAAACCTACATCCAGAACCTCAACCTGAGCTACAAATCTTCTCAAAACTCACTTCACTGGTCTCAAAACACTTTGGGAACACCCAGGTATACTTGTGAAATGTGCTTTTTAACTGAATGCTGTGTACCATCCACATACTGTACATAAAAGAGAAGTTTTTTTTACACTGTAGGTGTGGTTAAGGTTATTGAAACTAATGCTCAGTCTTGGTGAGTGTAGGAATCTGCACTATATCTTGAGTTTTGTGCATATCTAATTGAATGTGATGATGCTAGGGTGAACGACACCTAGTGAAATGAGTTTTTGGTCATGATGTCTCAGAGACATGTGAGATATGCTGGCCATTAACTGCTTGCTCCCTTCTGTTCTGTTGTGTTGCTGAGACCATGGTCAGCTTGCTAGTGGTCAGTTATCCGTGGTGGGAATGTCCATAACAACAAGTAGTTCCATCTCATTTCACTAACTGGCTTATAACGAGAAGAGTTCTGAACTACCTCAGGTCTATTATGTGGGTTAGTGACTATGTGTAGATACTGGTCAGATGTTAACCAGGCGAAAGTGGGTACTGCAGATGTTGGAGATTAGAATCAAGATTTGGTTCTGTCAGCAGGCACTGAGGAAGGAGATGCAACTGTAGTAAAGAGTCTGTTTCAGGATGTGATTGAAGACCTTCAGGGCAGAGAAGATGAGAGAGACTCGCTGAGATCCTTGTAGAGAGAGGAGGAGAACTTCTTCAAGGTAGACATCCTTGGAAGAGGATGATGAAGGGCTTTTGCCCGAAACATCGAATTTCCTGCTTCTCGGATGCTGCCTGACCTAGTATGCTATTCCAGCGCCACTCTAATCTTGACGCTGATGTTGACCAGAGTCAGGTAGTCTCTCACTTCTCTGCTTCTCTTTTGAGGTGAAAGTGATGATTTTCATCATCTAGAGATTTGGTAGGGCTCTGATGAGTACACTCTATAGGTGATCCAGGTCTGCAAAGTTCATACTGCTGTGAGGCAATAAAAAGGGGAGATGGACCTTGACACAGATTTTGCCAAACATGCCACATTACGTGGATTTCATGATATATGCTAAATCGTGTTTATAAAGAGACTTTAAAGACATTTCACAGGAGTGTGATGAGACACGATTTGACACTGAATCATGTAAACAGATCCAAAGATTGGTGAAGGAAGTTGCATTTCAGGGAGAAGATTCCTTCCTGAGGCCAATGGTTCAGGAAGGGATTTTCAAGCTGACCACCTGAACAGCTGAAGATATGGAGTGGTGGACATAGGGGATGTGCAGAAACCTCAATCTGGAGGAATTTTGAAATTTCTGAGGGTTATCGGGTTGGAACAGGTTACAGAGGGAGTGTCAAGGCCAAAGAAGTATTGAAACAGATGGACAACAATTTTAAATTTGCAGCATCATTGGGTTCAGAGGCAGTACAGGTCAGTGAGCTCAGGCGAGATAGGAGAGCAGCACTCGATGTGAACTGAGGTACCAGCAGCAAAGATTTGGATAGGCTTGAATTTTAAGGTGAGTAGAAAATAGGACATAGACACAAGGTCCACTGCTCACAGGTTTGATTGTACTCAGATGCATATTGTACATTACAGCAACTTTTATAAGAGTGGGAACTGCTGAAAGCAGAAACCCAACTTTGTTATATGCAGAAATATCACTGTACACGGGATCGGGGGTCTTGCCGTACGTGAAAACATATTTATTCGGTTTGGATGTCTTTCATGTTATTAGTCAATGTTGGTTACTTGTCAGTCACTTGGTTGTTCAAGTTCAGTAACAAACACTGGGTCAATCCAACTAACAAACAATTCTGACACTGAATTTGATCAGGTGGGAGTGGATGGCTGTCTTGTCGAGAGTGACAGCTCCATGATCATTTCATATTGTGCCTGCTTTCAATAATATCACCAAGTCCACGGATTAGTGAGGACTAATGTCAGTGTGAGAAAGTGCATGTTTGAAGACATGTCAAATATCTTGTTCTTCATTATATTATCTCCTGTAAAATGCACTGAATCTTTTCTGAGAGAGAAAGTGTTACACACTGAAGGATCACAGTATGCATTACGGACAGTTGTCTTTGTAATCTTCTAACTTGATGAATTTACACCATATTCCATCTTGCTCTGATACTAGTTTGACTGTAACTCTTTCAAGCTGACATTGAATCTGTATTCTGTCAATTCAGTTTGTGTCCACTGGGGAATGTTTACAGTTCAGGAGACAGGAACACATTTGTCTTTCAGAATGGCTTTAATATAAAGCATAGACTTAGCCTGGAAGACGGTGCTAAGGTGACCACCAATCACTCTGTTGAGAATGTCAGTCTCAGGAATCAGGATGTCCTTCAAAAAGCTGCTGTTTTTTAAATATGTTTGTCCTATTCAAAATTTCAGGCTAATCTTAACCCAGTGAAAATAGTTGGCCTTTCACTGTCCCTTCAGCCAGAGCAACCCTGGGTGTAATATTAAAGCAAAATGCTACAGATAATGGAATCTGGAATCAAAACAGAAAGTGCTGGAAATACTGTGCAGGTCCAGCAGCACCAGTGCAGAGACAAACCAGGTCAACAAGTTGACCTGATCTCTGACCTAACTGTCTTGGCATAGATATTCTTCCATGAGTCCGATGCAGAAAATCAAAAGACTCCCGTCTTCCTCAACCCGACTTTCCAAACTCTGCCTGGACAGCAGATTATTGGTGCAGGTGGGACGTAGGAATCGACCCCAGCCAACCCTGGAAGAGAACGGAGGATTCCAGGTCTAAAGGCAAGCTGGCCAGAAGGCCTTGCTTAGTACACTGGTGTGGAGGGGAGATATTATCCAAAAAAAATCCCTCCAACACTCACACCTTCTCAGCCGCATCCATTCTCTTTCTCCACACTCCTATATGACACTTCTTGCCAAGCTATGTCTCTCTATCCACCAAACATAGTCACTTACTCATCATGCAAACTTTTCTTTATTATAGAATCCCTCCAGTGTAGAAGCAGGCCATTCAGCCCATTGAGTCCACACCCACTCTCTGCAGTGCGTCCCACCAGACTGACTCCCCTACCCCATTCCCTGTATCCCTACACTTGCCATGGCTAACCCATCTAGCCTACACATCCCTGAACACTATGGGCAATTTAGCATGGCCAATCCATCTAAGCTGCACTTCTTAAGACTGTGAGAGGAAACCAGAGCACCTGCAGGTAACCCACACAGATGCAGGGAGAATGTGCCAACTCCACACAGACAGTCACCCGAGACTGGATTTGAACCCAGGTCCCTGGTGCTGTGAGGCAGCAGTGCTAACCACCGAGCCACTGTCCCACCCCCACTTATGCTCCTCTAGTTGCCCATCCTTCACAGCATCCATGCTGGCCTATGACCCTGTACCAACTCCCCAATCCTCAGGATGCCTGCAGAGATAAAATTGAATAAGTTTTATTAAATAATGGTCTAACTGTGTATTGTTAACCTCTCTATATTTGAAAAGCACTCTCATTGATAAAGCACGTTTACTACATTTGCATGCCTTTAGCTACATAGTGCCTTAGAAGAATAAATATTCCAGTACACAATTCCTTATCGAAGCAAGTATTGGCATTCATTTATAGCACCACTCCAATAGGCCTACCACCAGTTGGAGCTCTCATTCAAACTGTGAAATTTGCAGGTGCTGCACTGTGATAATGGATGGTTCTGAAATCAGTCATATGGCAGTAATCCAATGATGGAAATTTAAAAGCTCATATCAGCAAACAGAGTAAAATAACACGCAATGTTGATTTTAGACATGTCAGCTGTTTTTTTAAAATAAGATCAGAACTTTTAAATGTCTTGACAATTCACTGTATAAGTTGATGTTGACATATCCTCTTCATACTTTTGAGAATTTTTGAAAGCTGGTTTTGACAGGTCTATTGACTGTTCCAGTGAGTTTGACAGTTTTATGCACATTTATAACTATTTTAACCATTCCAAACTTACTTCTAGCAAAGACTCCTTGAACAGCCTCAAAGATGTCTTACCTTTCCAAAATTGTACCTGGACTGTACAAACAATGCACAATGTGCCGACCGGCTCTTCCCACACTCAAGGTTTCATACTTCAAGCTGATATAAATCATATAGGATTGAAAGTCGTGGTGATTTAAATGGTCAGCTCTCCCCATGGACAGCACATGCACAAAGCCCCAGCCAAAATTCACAATCCTGCCCACAAAAATGAGAAGACTCATAATCAAGGCGGGCTTGGGAATTTCTGGGTTCGTCTGCCATTTGCTCCTTCATGGACAGTCTCTCTGTCTGGCAAAGAAAAACAGCATCAGTGATGCACAGCTACTCCCCTGTGTGTGTGTGAATTTTTATTCATTCATATTGCCTGCATTGCTCAGTCCTTTGAGTATAGGCGCTGGGACATCATGTTGAGGTTGTACAGGTGAGGCTTCTTCTGGAATACTGTGTCCAGTTCTGGTCGCCCAGTTATTGGAAGAACATTATTCAGGTAGAGAGTGTTCAGAGAGATTTACAAGGGTGTTACCGAGTATGGAAGCTTTGTGTTATGAAGAAAGGCTAGATAGAGTCATAGAGATGTACAGCATCGTACAGACCCTTTGGTCCAACTCGTCCATGCTGACAGATATCCTGAATTAATCTAGCTCTATTTGCCAGCACTTAGCCCATATTCCTCTAAACCGTTCCTATTCATGCAGCCATCTAGATGCCTTTGGAAAATGTATAATGTAACATTTTGTCCAACTGAGACAAAAAACAAATTCAAATTTAGCCAATCAGTTTAAATTATGCTCCAAAATACCAAACTCCAATTAAGTTTGAATTTGGTATTTTGACAATATTAACACTAATGAAACGATTCGATGCTTTGGGGTTTAAATATTAAACAAATTGAACAGTTGGCGAAGAATTGCCAAAAGACCAGCAGATGTAGACTGCTTGTCAGAAATCTCTGAGAGGCGCCTGCCTAGAAAGGGAGTTTGCACAGAGGAAAAAACATCAACAACGACCTGGAGAGCAAATCTACAAAGGAAGGTACAAAGGGAAGATTCGGCAGCTGGCTGGTTTTGAAATTTGAATTTTTTTGGTAAATCTTAATCTGAGTTTTTATCGGACCAGTATTACAGATGGGGAAGTAAAAGATAGGTTAGAGAAAGGAATTGTAAATAGTTAATTATTCTCTGTTAGACTTTTAAACAAAAATAAAGTTGTTAATCTTTACTTTAAATAGTGACTTTTGGGAAACTTCTTGGCCTCTTGAAATTTCACAGATTACCGCACAGGGTAAATCTTTTCTGTGTTGCTGGTTTAAATTAGCAGGGGAGGGGGGGTTTACCCCATGTCGTAACACAGCTCATTCCTCCCCCTTGTGAAAATGTTACCCCTTAGATCCCTTTTATATCCTTCCCCTCTCATCTTAAACTTATGCCATCTAGTTTTGGATACCCATACCCTGGGGAAAAGACCTTGCCTATTTACCCAATCCATGCCCCTCATGATTTTATAAACCTCTATAAAGGTCATCCATCAGCCTCTGATACTCCAGGGAAAATAGCCCCAGCCTATTCAGCCTCTCCCTCTAGCTCAAACCCTCCATCCCCTAGGAGGAATGCTTAGTAAGTTTGCAGATGACATCAAAATTGGTGGTTTAACGGACAATGAAGAGGATTATCTCAGAGTACAACAGGACCCGAATCAGAAGGGCTGCTGAGCCGAGGAGTGGCAGGTGGAGTTTGATATAGATGAATGTGAGGCTTTGCATTTTGGTAAGGCAAATCTGGGCAGGACTTATACAGTTAACAGTAGGGGTCTGGGGAATGCTGCCAAACGTAAAGACCTTGGAGTGCAGGTTCATAGTTCCTCGAAGGTGGATTCACGGGTGGTTAGGGTGGTGAAGAAGGTATTCTTGCCTTTATTGTTAGGCTGGGACTTTTTTCACTGGAGTGTAGGAGGTTGCGTAGTGGCCCTTGTAGAGGTTTATAAAATCATGAGAGTTGTAGATAGAGTTAATGGCAGGTGTCTTTTCCCTAGGATGGGGGATTTCAAGACCAGGAGGGATATTTTTAAGGTGAAGGAGGAAGATTTAAAAACACACGAGAGGCAAGTATTTTATACAGAGGGTGGTTCATGTGTGGAATGAACTTCCTGAGGAAGTGATGGATGCAGGTTTTAACGTTTAAAAGACATTTGGATAAGTTTACGAATAGGAAAGGTTCAGAGGGATATGGGCCAGGAGCAGGCAGATGGGACTAGTTTAGTTTGGGATTAGGGTTGGCATGGACTGGTTGGACCCAAGGGTATGTTCCGTGCTGTGTGACTCCATGACTGTATGAGAGATGGGCATTGCTGGCTGGGCCAGCGTTTATTACCTTCCCTCTGTCACCCAGAATGTGATGAAAAGCTGCCGTCTGAACCTGCTGCAGACTTTGGGCCTGTTAGGAAGGGAACATCACTCTGTGAATTGCTTATGTGCACAGTACTCTTCTGGCCTAATCTCATTTGCTCGCCTTAACTTGTATCCTTTGGAGAGGATGCCTTTGTATGTAATGTTATAATGTCTACCTTGAAATCGCCATGTTAGTGCCCCCCCTCCTCCTGGCTGTGTCACTGAAGGCTCACTGTGTTATAAGTGCCACTTTCATGGATTGCTTCAGGGAAGCAGAGAGAGAGAGGCTGTAAGTCCTAGGTGGTAAGGACAGACTTTGATCGCTGTGTAAATTGTATTTCGTATAAAACCCTCCTGATTTAATATAATTTAATTGAGTTACTGCATTGCCAAATCCCAGTGTAGCCTCTCCTATAGTACCTGTAGTGACAGCTTAACTCCAGTGCTAAGGCTATGTTTATGATTTATATTCAACCTTTACAGCCTGCCTGCTGTGACTGACGGTCAAATGAGTAGGTTTTGTTTTCACTGTGCATTCATTCCTGTGCTGCTGAAGAGCTCCTCCTGTCTGTTTCTCTATCCCTTTCCCCACTTCTCTGCTGGAGATGCTGAATTCATCATTGTGAACCAAAATCCAGGAAATCTCTTTTTGTTTTCTTTATTCTTTTATGGGATCTAGGCGTCGCTGGCAAGGCCAGCATCGGTTGCCCATCCCTGATTGCCCTTGAACTGAGTGGCTTGCTCAACCGTCTTGAAGGGCAGTTAAGAGTCAAACACATTGCTCTGGGTCTGGAGTTACATGTAGACAGGAGCAGATATGGACAACAGATTTCATTCCCTAAAGGACATGAGTGAACCTGGTGGGTTTTTACCATAATCGCTGATGGTTTAGGTTCACCATTACTGAGGCAGGTACAGAGAATTCTGGAGAAACTCAGCAGGTCTGGCAGCATCCATGGAGAAAGAAACACAGTTCAACATTTCCAGTCTAGTATGACTCTAGACAAAAAAAAACATAACAACTGCGGATGCTGGAGTTTTGAAAAAGGGTCACTGGACCTGAAATGTTGACTCTGGTTTCTTTCCACAGATGCTGCCAGACCTGCTGAGATTTTCCAGCAATTTCTGTTTTCATTTCTGGTATGATTCTATTCCTGTTCTGAAGAACGGTCATACCAGAGTGGAAATGTTTAACTTTCTTTCTGTCTCTCCACAGATGCTGTCAGACCTGCTGAGTTTCTCCAGCATTCTCTGTGTTTGTTTCAGATTTCCAGCATCTGCAGCATTTTGCCTTTATCACCATCACTGAGACTAGCTTTCAATGCCACATTTTTATCAGTTGAATTTATATCAATTTCTTATGAATTTGAGATGTTTGGAGGGGTACGATTGGACAGAAGGGTCTGTTTCCATGCTGTACGATTCTATGACTCTATGAATTTAAATTGCACAGCTGCCATAGAACATAGAAAGGTACAGCACAGAACAGGCAGTGATGGCCCACGATGTTGTGCCGAGATTTAATCCTAATGTAAAATATAGTAACTTAACCTACGCACCCCTCAACTCACTGCTATCCATTTGCATGTCCAGCAGTCGCTTAAATGCCCCCAATGACTTTGCTTCCACCACCACGGCTGGCAACGTATTCCATGCATTCACAACTCTCTGCATAAAGAACCTACCTCTGATGTCTCCTTTATACCTTCCTCTTAATATCTTCAAACTATGACTTCTCGTACCAGTCAATCCTGCCCTGGGGAAAAATCTCTGGCTATTGACTCTATCTGTTCCTCTCATTACTTTGTACACCTCGATCAGGTCTCCTCTCTTCCTCCTTCTCTCCAGAGAGAAAAGTCCAAGCTTATCTAATCTTTCTTCATAAGGCAAGCCCTCCAGTCCAGGCAGTATCCTGGTAAACCTTCTTTGCACCCTCTCCAAAGCCTCTGTATCTTTCCTATAGTAGGGCAACCAGAACTGGACACAATATTCCAAGTGTGGTCTCACCAGGGATTTGTAGAGCTGCAGCAAAACCTCGTGGCTTTTAAACTCAATCACCCTGTTAATGAAAGCCAAAACACCATATGCTTTCTTAACAACCCCATCCACTTGGGTGGCAACTTTGAAGGATCTAAGTACTTGCACACCTAGATCCCTCTGTTCCTCCACACTAACAAGAATCCTGTCTTTAATCCTCTATTCAGCATTCGAGTTTGACCTTCCAAAATGCATCACTTTGCATTTATCCAGGTTGAACTCCATCTGCCACCTCTCAGCCCAGCTCTGCATCCTGTCAGTGTCGCGCTGCAGCCTGCAGTAGCCCTCTATACTATTGGCGACACCTTTGTGTCATCTGCAAATTTACTAATCCACCCCTCAACCTCCTCATCCAAGTCATATATAAAAACTACAAAGAGGAGAGGCCCAAGAACAGAGCCCTGCAGGACCCCACTCAACCCTGTCCTCTTTCCATCTTCCCTACTTTTCATCTACAACCACTCTCTGCCTTCTGTCAGGCACGAGCTGAAAATGTGTTGCTGGAAAAGCGCAGCAGGTCAGGCAGCATCCAGGGAACAGGAGAATCGACGTTTCAGGCATAAGCCCTTCTTTCAGGAGTCGCCCGAAACGTCGATTCTCCTGTTCTCTGGATGCTGCCTGACCTGCGCTTTTCCAGCAACACATTTTCAGCTCTGATCTCCAGCATCTGCAGTTCTCACTTTCTCCCCTTCTGTCAGGCAGCCAATTCTGAATCCAGATCGCCAAATCTCCCTGTACCCCTCACTTAATGACTTTATGAATGAGCCATGATAAGATTTGAACCCATATCCCTGAAAACGAGCCTGGGCCTTTGGATTACTGGCACAGTGGCATGACCAATACGCCACCCTCAATTACAAAATTCCCTGGGGTAGTAGTGACTGGTTCCCATTCTGGTAGCGGGTGTTTAGGATCCCTACAGTGTGGAAGTAGGGCATTCAACCCATTGAGTCCACACTGACCCTCTGAAGAGCATTCCATCAAGATTCACCCCCCTACCCTATCCCTGTAACCCTGCATTTCCCGTGGCTAACCCACCTAGCCTGCACATTTCTGGACACT
This sequence comes from Chiloscyllium plagiosum, assembly GCF_004010195.1. Lineage (NCBI taxonomy): Eukaryota > Metazoa > Chordata > Chondrichthyes > Orectolobiformes > Hemiscylliidae > Chiloscyllium > Chiloscyllium plagiosum. The sequence continues at coordinate 7,110,728 of NC_057737.1, read as the reverse complement.
ATGGACAATTTAGCATGGCCAATCCACCTGACCTACACATCTTTACACTGTGGGAGGAAACCAGAGCACCCGGAGGAAATCTATGCAGACACGGGGAGAATGTGCACACTTCACAGTGACATTTGCCTGAGACTAGAATTGAACTGGGTTCCGGGCGCTAGCCACTGTGCCACCTTCTGGGTTCTGAGTTGGCTGATAAGTCCAGTGTGTGGCCTACAGCCTCAGCCACTTGGGGTAATTAGTACTGGAAGGGGGTTGCTTGGAGATGTGATTGCTGCGTCGAGTTTGGCACCATGCACTCTTCACGGAGTGTTTTGGCAGTTCACTGAATCCCCAAAGGGGCCTTTTCTATTTTGGCTGGTCGCAAGCTGGGATCTCCTGTGACTGCTGGTGGGGAATGTTTGATCTCCTTGAGGAAATTTGAGGAGATTCCTGAAACACTTCTGTCCTCCCAGGAGATTCCTGGTAAGGCCACCTTTGAAGTCATCCATATAATTTTGATCACCTTGCTATAAGAAGGATGTTATTAAACTGGAAGGGATGCAAAAAAGGATTTACAAAGATGTTACCGAGGCTGGAGGATTTGAGTGATAAGTCGGGGCTGAATAGGCTGGGACTTTTTCCCCTGGAGTATTGGAGGCTGAGGGGTGACCTTATGGAGGTTTATAAAATCATGAGGGGCATCGATAGGGTGAATAGACAAGGTCACTACCCTCGGGGTAGGGGAGTTCAAAATTAGAGGGCATGGGTTTAAGGTGATAGACGAAAGATTTAAAAGGGATATGAGGGATGACAGTTTCATACAGAGAGTGGTGTGTGTATGAAGCGAGCTGCCAGAAGAAGTGGTAGATGCCAGTGCAGCTACAACATTTAAAAGACATTTGGACAAGTATACGGATAGGAAGGGTTTAGAGGGACATGGGCCAAACGCAGGCATGTATTAGCCATGATGTGGAGGTGCCGGTGTTGGACTGGAGTGGACAAACTCAGAAGTCACAGGTTATAGTCCAACAGGTTTGTTTAAAATCACAAGCTTTCAGAGCGCTGCTCCTTTGTCAGGTGATGTCACTTCACCCAGAGAAGGAGCAGCGCTCCGAAAGCAGCCAAATGGGAACAGTTCAGTTGAGGAAACCTGGTCAGTATGGACAGGTTGGGCTGACGGGCCTGTTTCTGTGCTGTACAATCAAATTCAGAGGAGAATGACGTGCCCTGCTCAGCAGAGCTGCTTCTGAATGCCGTGATACAACCTAACCACATTGCAGGAACATCTTTATTTCAGGCTGCAGTGGAAAAGCCAACACAGCCCAACCCCTGCCACCCCCCTCCCTCCCCTGTCTTCCCAAGGGAAACTAGGATTGGCCAATAAAAGCAGGATTTGGCAGAAATGAATAGCGATAGGGATCCAATCTGCAAGGTCAAGTCAGGCATTAACTTCAGCTCCATCTCAGCTGTTGCTAACTTGCAGATTGACCCTACGTGGTGGAGTATTATATTAGCCCAAGGTTATGTGAAATTATTATATCCTCAATGTAAATGGTCTGATTCTCTCAGGACTGAACAGTGTGGCCTATGGCCCACTTTGGACACATTCAAAATTCAGAGCTGGGTGAAAGAGTCATCAGTGTGTCTGGAACTCCCAGGATCAAATTCCAGTCCAGAGATTGTACCCAGGATCCAGGCTGACCCTCCCCTTGCATCACCAAACAGTGCTATATATCCAGAGGTGCATCTCTTAAAGATGTTTTCCCTCATGCCCTTTTTTTCTGTTCTCTTAACTCTGTGTTGTGTGTTTACTGATCCTCCTCCCAATATCAGAATTTATCTGTATTTATTCTCTGATGACCATTCACAATTTTGAAAATCTCTATTAAATCCTCTGTAGTGTTCAGTTGTTCTGTGTTTGTTTATGAGAGTTAGTTCATTCTGTGAACTGTGCTTGATTAGAAATTGGCATAGAAATTGGTGTCATTGCTGCATAGATTCATGATGTAAAATGTACAGCATAATCTTCCCTACTCAAAGGAAAACACCAAAGCTCCAATTTCTTGACATTCCATTATACCTACTTTGGTGGTGTAGCAATAAAACCACACCTGAGCTGAAAAATTTGTTGCTGGAAAAGCACAGCAGGTCAGGCAGCATCAAAGGAGCAGGAGAATCGGCGTTTCGGGCATAAGCCCTTCTTCAGGAATGAGGAGATGTGCCAAACAGGCTAAGATAAAAGGTAGGGAGGAGGGACTTGGGGGAGGGGCGTTGGGAATGCGATAGGTGGAAGGAGGTTAAGGTGCGGGTGATAGGCCGGAGTGGGGGTGGGGGCGGAGAGGTCGGGAAGAAGATTGCAGATCAAGAAGGCGGTGCTGAGTCCGAGGGTTGGGA
>NC_057737.1:7074102-7107908 GCF_004010195.1 Chiloscyllium plagiosum | reverse complement strand
CGTCAACCACGTTTGAGGGGAAATTGCGGTCTTTGAAGAAGGATGCCATCTGGGTTGTTCAGTATTGGAATTGGTCCTCCTGGGAGCAGATGCGGCGGAGGCGAAGGAATTGGGAATATGGGATGGCATTTTTACAGGGGCCAGGGTGGGAGGAGGTATAATCTAGGTAGCTGTGGGAGTCAGTTGGTTTGTAGTAAACGTCTGTGTTGAGTCGGTCGGTTTGTAGTAAACGTCCGTGTTGAGTCGGTCGGTTTGTAGTAAATGTTCGTGACAAGACTAGAGGACCACTTTATTGGGACATTAGTTCAAATTTGACCATGATGAATTCAAATACAAGTAACAAGCAAAGTCTGGAATTTGAAGCATGTCTTGATAATGGTGACTGTAAGATCATGATTAACTGTTGTAAAACATCAATCTGGTTCACTAACACCCTGTAGGGAAGGAAAGCTACGGAATTTCCTTGGGAAATCTAGCTTACATATGACTCCAAACCCTCAGCAATGTGGCCCAGGCTTCAGTTATTAGAGGAGGTTATGAAGGAGAAAACACACTGAACCAAAAGAAGACTAAAATGTTGTTAGAATGAGAAGAATCCAGGGCGTCAACTGAGAAGCTTCAAAATGCACTGGAAGCCTTTAAAGGACAATAGAATAAATGCCAAGAAAATTTGAACCACTCAAAACAGCTTGAAATATGAGATTAGTCAATAATTAATTTGGTGCAAAACCTCACTAATGTGTCAAGATTAGCAATTTCTGGAAAGCAACTTCATTCTGTGAAAGAAAACTTTAACAATACAAACAATAACAGGTAATATCAGCAAGGACTGTGAAAATCAATAGCAAAGACAAAACCTTCAGTATAAAATCTGGCCATATGAGCAAATTACCTAAATTTCTTTTCAAGACTCTCAGGCTGATTGTTATAATAAGTGGTTAAACTTTCATTCGGAGTGGACGGTGATGTGGTATGTGCATCTTACCTTTAAAAGCTTTCACCTTTAACAGTGACTCGTTTTGTTGTCTGTATACAATGCTGCGATTCTGTCTGGCTGTTAATCTGCACAATACACACAGAAATCAGTCCCTTTGCTGTAACTTCTGCTTTATAACTTGTGATGTGTTTTACTGTGTTGAATAAATAACCAGAAATTAATCAAACCCCATTGAGTGATAGATTATTAGACCATTATCATTAACATGATATCTGTCCATTTTACCAGCCTGTTAATATTGTCCTCTAGCCTGATATTATTCTCATCTCTGTTTGCTACATTTTTGTGTTTAGTGTCATTTACAAATCATGCCCCAAAATGCACAAATCTGCCACTTTAATAGCTTGAAAAGAGCAGTGGGTCTCAATACTGAACCCCAGGGACACCACTGTGTACTTCCTTTCCATCTGAAAAGCAATCGCTCAATCTAGCTCTCTCTGCTTTCTGTCTCTTAGCCAATTTTGTTTCCAATTGGCTTATTTGCATATTATTCTTACTTGGCAGACTTAATATAATGGAATCAGTGCAGCTATCTCAAGGGGACCGTTGCAATTCTCCTTCAATTATTTAATGCATTTTGTTATAAACAGTGCAGTACGTGCGTTACCATTTACAAGAGTCAGAGAGCTGCATAACTGCATTTAGTCTGGTATGAGTGTGTGTGTGTGTGTGTGTGAGCTAAAGGTTAAGCAGAATTGTTACAGTGCAGAAAGTGGCTACTCAGTCCATTATAGCTGCACCAGCTCTCTGAATAAGCAAGTCACCGATGGCCTATTCCCCCACCTTCTCTGAACAGTGCCTGTCCTTTATCAGTGAATGAGATAAGTAGGTCTGCAATTGGCAGGCTAGATCAAAGATATGTGTGGGCCCTGGCTGGGGTAAGACTGTTGCCCATGTCACTTGGTTCTGGGTTCAGGTCCTTTCCCAGAGCATCGAATCCAGGCTGACACTCCAGTGCAGGGCTGAGGGAGCACTGCTCTGTCTGAGGTGCCATCTCAACGTCAGACTGTGACTCTGTCTGCGCTCGCTGGTGAATGTGAAATTCCCCCATTCCCCAACATTATTTCGAAAGTTAAAGGATGCGAGGGCCTGGTGTCTAGGTTAATGTTAATCTTCACCCAACCTCAGTAACAGCAGATGAGCTGGTCATTGTCACATGACCATGGTAGCTTGCTGGGCACAAAATGGCTGCTGTGCTTCATGTATGATGAAAATGACATCACTCCACTTACTTCATTGGCTTCAGAGCATGTTGTAATATATACAGAGGCTGTGAAAAGTGCTATATAAATGCAGGTCTTTTACCGATCTTTAGAATTACAATTGCCATCTTAAATTCACAGTTGAGCTTTACAGCAGTGCTGGGTTGCTGAGATACAAATCCAAATTTGGCTGGATCCACAGGACTGCTGAGCTTTCCAGACACAGATTCAGAGGGAGCTGATGTAATCGGGGGCCAAGATGAGCTGTAAGTGTGCGGTAGAAAGAGCTGATAAACAGAGACATACTTATCTACAGGTTCACTTGGCCAATTGAGGCTAAAAATGATTCTCACCAAAAAGCAAAGAATGTGTGTGCATGCAACTCCCTTGTTTGGCTTTCTGATGGAAGAATTCAAATTCATATATCTATTCCCTGAAATAAAGGTACCTTTGTCATTCCCAAAGCACTCTGCCATTGGAGGATTTGCTAACCTTATGTCTAACTCTGTTGTAGACCGGTTGATAGAGATTGGTTGTTGTCAATATGACAATGCCAACATTGACAAGCTGCATTGAAGCAGTTGGTGTGATTTCAGCATCTTGGGACAAATGTTTTGTGATGGAAATGTGTTGCTGGAAAAGCGCAGCAGGTCAGGCAGCATCTAGGGAACAGGAGAATCGACGTTTCGGGCATTAGCCCTTCTTCAGTAATACCTACAACAAATGTTTTGTGCCCAAGTTTAGATAATCCACTGAAAAACGTCAAAACGTGCAAAAGTTAATTTACCCTTGGGAAATCCCTCATCCACATGGTTTGTATTGCCTTGGACTTTCTCTTTTGCAAACACTGTGTCTACATTTAACTAGTGATATGGTGTTGCAGAACAATTGTTATTGACAAAGTACACCGAACATTGACCTCACACCAAGCTCACTCCCACTGACACACCTGACCCCACAACGAGCTCACTCCTACTGACACACCTGACCCTACCCAGAACTCACTCCCACTGACACACCTGACCCCACTCCGAGCTCACTTCCGCTGACACACCTGACCCTACCCGGAACTCACTCCCACTGACACACCTGACCCCACTCCGAGCTCACTCCCACTGACACACCTGACCCCACTCTGAGCTCACTCCCACTGACACACCTAACCCTATTCCGAACTCACTCTCACTTACACATCTGACCCCACTCCGAGTTCACTCCCATTGACACACCTGACCCTACCCCGAGCTCACTCCCACTGACACACATGACCCCACTCTCACTGACACACCTGACCTCACTCCCACTGACACACCTGACCCTACTCTGAGCTCACTCCCACTGACACACCTGTTCTGACTCCGAAGTCACTCCCACTGACACACCCGACCCCACTCTGACCCCATTCCCACTGACACACAAGGGCTTATTCTGATATCTCCAGATCATGGTGTGGATGCCAGCTCTACTGTGCTCCTGAGCCGATCACCCTTGATCTAACAGGGGACCATATTAGGAATGAGTATGTGGTGTCAATCAATGTGGTCTAATTATTAACATCACACTGTGCATTGGCACCTACAGCTAATACATCCCCCAGTTGGCCACAACGTATTTGCTGATCACTGCATTTTGGAGTGTCACCAGTTAATTGTGTTTTGTGGCCAGTTTATTGCCGAACTAATAAAGGTTACTCTTTATTTATTTCACCAACGCCCTTCTCTCTCTTCCTCTTAATAAACCTCTCCTTGAAATTGCCAGGAAAGCATTTTGGGGAAAGTGCACTTGGCTGTTACCCTCCGGCTACAGATTAACGCACAGTCTGAGTCCATGAATGTTTCATGTGATCACTGCTGCGTGTGATGGTACTCCCGATGTGAAGCAGTCACACGGAGCTGACGGGAGCAGGTGACTCGGAGTTCATGTATTATTCAGTTCAAGCTGGTACTCTTGATTCTTCTTTTATTTTCCCGTTTCTTGAGGTGGGGGTGGGGCGTGCGTTGATTTGACTGACTCAGGTAAAGACAGGCAATTCCTCCCCCCTTCACAGTTTCTCTTGATGATCGATGCGGTGATAATGCTGAGTCAGCGAGGACGGGTGAACTCAGGTCAGGCCCATGTTTGCCTTTGTGCCCCCTCAGTGTGATTCCTCACAGTTTCTATGACACACAGATATACCTCTGAGTCTAACAGGTCCATGTGGACGCTTGCATAACCCTCTTCCAGCTCACCCCGATGACATCTCTTCCTATTCCACCTCCCGTCCCATGTGTTTATCCAGCTTCCCCTTGAATCCAGCTCTGTTATTCGGACCCGAACGCACCCTCCTCTCTGGGCTCCAGGGGGTTATTTTGAACTTTATTTATGTTTTAATGGCATTTGTTATTTTTGCTGATAGGATTGGGCAGCATTCTTGTTGGTCGGAACTGCTTCTGAAACAGATTGCTCTCTTCCCAAGACTCTGTGCTGTGAGTGCTTCAGTAACTATGGCAACTAAACCTCCTGTCCTCTGCTCTCAGTCACATTTAAAGTTCATTGCTAGTCACAGCAAATCCAGAGTTGGGGAGACGGTGCGATTTTAAAAACTTTTTCTGCAATACTGGCTTCACTTTGGCTATTTTAGTTCGGCTGGAGCCCCTCCCCCTCTCATACCAACCTGTTCGAGAATGGAGTACAATGTTGGGCTGGATCAAGGAGGTAGTGAGTTTTGGGATGATTTGTAGCTCAGGTTGAGGTTCTGGATGTAGGTTTGCTCACTGAGCTGGAAGGTTCATTTCCAGACATTTCGTAACTCTACTAGGTAACATCTACCACCCCTTGAGAAAAAGAACAGGAAATGATGTCACCACAGGAAATGACATCACCAATCCAAAGAAACCCAAACATATAATTAGAAAGCAGGAATTATCAGCAGTGCTTCGCACGGAGGTCCACTGAAGATGTTACCTAATAGGGTAACGAAATATCTGAAAATGAACCTTCCAGCTCAGTGAGCAAACCTACATCCTGGGTCAAGGAGGGTCGAGGAACTGACTCCTGATGTTGGAGAGACTAATGCAGAGTCTTTCGATGCGTTGACTTTGTTTCCCAGCGCTTGATGCAGTTTTGACAAAACCATGAACCCTGAATAAGAACCGATAGTAAGCAGAATCTTGAGGTGTTGCAGTTCTCACCAGCTGGAGAGCTGATGGGAGACCAAGTCTGCCTCAGTCTACCAGACTGATTCCAGCACTGCGAAGAGACACTGGATCGGTTGGACTATAGAAGAATGAGAGGGGATCTTACAGAAGCTTGTGAAATTCTAACTGGAAGGATGTTCCCAATGACTGGGGAGCCCAGAGCCGGGATCATGGTTTAGGGATACAGAGTAGGCCATTTTGGACTGAGATGAGGAGTAATGTCTTCACCCAGAGAGTGGTGAGCCTGTGGAATTCTCTGCCCCAGAAAATGGTTGAGGCCAGAATTTTGATTGTTTCAAAGGGAGTTGGATATGGTTCTTAGGTCTAAAGGGATCCAAGGCTATGGGGAGAGAATGGGAACAAGGACTGAGTTAGATGATCAAATTGAATGGTCTACACCTCTTGCAATGGCAACTGGAATATTGGGCTTTATTTCAAAGGGAATGGAATATACATGTCAGGAGGTTTTGTTATAACTATACAGTTCACTACAGCTGCAATACTGTGAACAGTTGTGTGCTGTGTATCTATAGCAAGGTATATTGGCGTTGGAGGCAGACCAGAGGTTCACTGAGTTGATACCAGGTGTGTTGGAACTGCCTGATGAAGAGAGGTTGAGTAGATTGGGCCTGCACTGGATGGAGTGGAGAAGAAAGAGAGATGACCTTAATGAACCAGATAAGATTCTTAGAGGACTTGACAGGGCAGTTGCAGAGAGATTGCTTCCCCTGGTGAAAGAGTCATGGGCAAAGTCTCAGGATAAGGGATTGAGACATTTAAGACAGATGTGAGGAAGCATTTCTTCACTCAAAGGTTGTGAATCTGTGGAATTTGTCAGGCCTTTGAATGTAGGAGTTGGGAAGTCATGTTGACGTTGTACAGGACATTGGTGAGGCCGCTTCTGGACTACTGTGTCCAGGTCTGGGGGCCCAGTTACAGGAAGGATGCTATTCAGCTGGAGAGGGATCAGAGGAATTTTACCAGGATGTTGCCAGATATGGAGGTTTAAGTTATGAAGAAAGGCTGGATAGGCTGGGACTTTTTTCACTGTAGCGTAGGAGATTGAGAGGCGACTCTATAGAAGTTTATAAAATAATGAGGGGTATAGATAGAGTTAATGGATGTTGCCTTTTCCCTAGGGTGGGGGATTTCAAGACTAGGGGACACATTTTTAAGGTGAGAGGAGAGAAATTTATAATTTGGGGCAAGGTTTTTACAAAGAGGATGGTTCGTGTGTACAATGAACTTCCTGAGGAAGTGGTGGGTGCAGGTACAATTACAGCATTTAAAAGACATTTGGATAGATACATGTTTAGGACAGGTTAGGAGAGATATGGGCCAGGGACTGGTTTAGTTTGGGATTATATTTGGCATGAACTGGTTGGACAGAAGGTTTCCATGCTGTGTGACTCTATGACTGTCAAGGCTGGGTCATTCAGTATATTCAAGACTGAGATAGATAGATTTTAATCAGGAAGGGAATCGAGGTTATAGAGAAAAGGCAGGAAAGTGGAGTTGAGGGTTATCAGATCAGCCATGATCTGATTGAAAGGTGGAGCAGACACATTGGCCTGAATGACGTACTTGTGCTTTAATTTCTTATCTGAAAAATGTGTTGCTGGAAAAGCACAGCAGGTCAGGCAGCATCCAAGGAGCAGGAGAATCGACGTTTCGGGCATAAGCCCTTCTTCAGGAATGAGGGGGTGTGCCAAGCAGGCTAAGATAAAAGGTAGGGAGGAGGGACTTGGGGGAGAGGCGTTGGGAATGCGATAGGTAGAAGGAGGTTAAGGTGAGGGTGATAGGCCGGAGAGGGGGTGGGGGCGGAGAGGTCAGGAAGAAGATTGCAGATCAAGAAGACGGTGCTGAGTCCGAGGTTGGGGCTGAGATGAGATGGGGGGGAGGGGAAATGAGAAAGCTGGATAAATCTGCATTTAATGTCTTATACAAAGGACAAAGAAAATCTACAGCCCAGGAACAGGCCCTTCAAGCCTGAACTGATCCAAATGTACTGTCTAAACCTGTCGGTCAATTCCTAAGCATTTGTATCCCTCTGCTCCCCACCTACTCGTACATCTGTCTTATGTTTTATGGAGCTGTTTTCCTCTTTTCAATGCTTCCAGGGAAGGCTTGCCAGCTCGTGGGCCTTCCCCTGGGATTAAGATCCCTGGGCTGTAATCAGAGGTTGGCATCTCTTATCATCAGTGTCTCCATGGAGGAGGTCCCAGTTTTGGTGGAAATGTAGTCCCTGATACCCAGGACCATGGAGAACCAAGGATGAAGGTGAATGGCATGGAGAAAGGGGATAGTTTTGCAGCTGGCTCCTAGAGGGCACCCCGTTCCTCCTGCCCTGTCCTTCAGTCAGGCACCAGCTGCCTTTGTTAGAAAGACCCATCCTACCCACCCCTGTGGTGACACACTGGCTGTGTGTTTTCAGCATTAAAATCTCGATCATCATGATTTAAGAGGAGGTGGTGGAGTAGTAGTAATGTCATTGGACTAGTAGTCCAAAGTGCCAGGTTAATGTTCTGAAGAAATGAGTTTGAATCCCATCATGGCAGATGATGAAATCTGAATTAGTAAAAAGTGAGTTTAATGGTGAATTATGTATTACTGCTGATTGTTGTAAAAACTTGTCTCGTTCACTAACATTTTTTAAGGAAGGAAATCTGCCATCCTTATCCAGTGTGGCCTGCGTATGATTCTACAGCAATGTGGTTTACTGTTACTACCCTCTGGGCAATTAGCAATGGGCCATAAATGCTGGTCTAGCCAGTAATATCCCAGGAATAAAAATGTTTAAAATGTTGCTGTGAATGGTGACAGGCCCAGATTGCTGCTCCGTTAGTCCCCTCGGTGGAGGGAATGAAGCCCTTGAGTAGTCATTCCTTGGCCAATTAAATGCCTCCATTTCAAGGTCAACCATTGGTCTTCCCATTCACAAGGTAATTCTAGTATAGACAGGAAGCTGGTGGAGTTCAGGTTAAGACACCACCCTTCCTTAATTAAAGCCCATCCCATCTCCAAGCTCACCATCACGCAGAGCAGAATATTCTGTCCAATATCCAGAGGACCCACTGCAAGCAAGGTAAAGAGCAAACACATGCTAATGTGTAATGCAGCTCACATTCAGAGGTCAGCCTGGCCTTCGTTCTTTACCAGTGCATGAGAGCAGCCTCACATTCTGTGCATTGCCAGAGTGCTCTGTTTCCTACATCCTGATGTACAATAAGGAGCATTTTCTATGTTGTGATTTTCTGTCATTAAGGTGATGGCCCCGCTATGCAGACTCAAGTGCATTATTCAGTCTGATCTCAGCACTGGAGTTTAACCTGCTCACTTGTCCTGATCTCTATGAATCCCTTGACCAACTCATGAAGGTGGACCATTTGGTCAGTTGATCTTTGTCGGACCTTACTGTGCATAAATTGGCTGACACATTTCCCAGACTGACTATGCCTCAAAATGTACTTTCTTCGCTTTAAAGGGCTTTGGGAGGTCTTGACTGTGTACGAAAGAGGTGACACAGAGATCACAATCTGACAGCGATTCCATCTGGGGTGACAAGGCTAGCATGGTGGCTCAGTGATTGGCACTGCTGCCTCTCTACTCCAGGGACCCAGGTTCGATTCCAGCCTTGGGTGACTGTTTGTGTGGAGTTTGCACATTCTACCCTTGTGTGTGTGGATTTCCTTTGGATGCTCCTGTTTCGTCCCACAGTTTAAAAGATGTACAGGTCCATGCTTAATTGCCCACAGTGTCCTGGAATATGTAGATGAGGTGGATTCACCATGGGAAATGCAAGGTTACAGGGATAGGGTGGGTTGGTAGCCTGGGTGGAATGCTATTCGATACAGACTCGATGGCCTGAATGGCCTCTGCACTGTAAGGATTCTGTGACCTAAGATGCAGTGGTGGCGGACTTGACGTACTGTAATGTAAAAACAAACCATGCATAATGGGGTACTGAAAGATTCAACAAACACTCATTTCGCTTATTGCTGGTATCCACACACGTGACACATAGTGACAATCATGGGCATTGCCATGTCTAGATTAGCTTAGCCGTGAACAATGTGGTTGACAGCTGATCATGTTTTCCTCAGCATGTCATGTTCCAAGTAGCCCAATAGGATGGAGCCTGAGACCTTTATACCATCAGGTAATATGACTTGGCACAGTGCACTATCATGAGTACCTCTTAAAGATACAATGCATACCTGCTATGCGATTTAACACAACAGGTGGCATTTAGCAAAGTTAACTGGAATATATTATAATGCAAGCAATGAGAAGAATAGGATAGTTAAGAGGATTTAATTTAATTTGTTTGATTTATTATTGTTACATGTAGTGAGATACAGTGAAAAGTATTATTTTATGTGTTATCCAGACAACTCATTTTTTTAGAAGGATGAGAGGGGATCTGATTGAGACATATAAAATTATTAATGGATTGGACAATCTGGAGGCAGGAAGCATGTTTCCACTGATAGGTGAGTCCAGAACCAGAGGACACAGTTTAAAAATAAGGGGTAGGCCATTTAAAACAGAGTTGAGGAGAAACTTCTTCACCCAGAAAGTGGTGGATAGATGGAATGCTCTGCCCCAGAAGGCAGTGGAGGCCAGGTCTCTGGATACTTTCAAGAAGGAGATGGATAGAGCTCTTAGTGGAATCAAGGGTTATGGGGATAAGGCAGAAACAGGATACTGATTGTGGCTGATTGGCCATGATCATAATGAATGGTGGTGCTGGCTCGAAGGGCCAAATGGCCTACTCCTGCATCTATTGTCTACACAGTACATGTGACAATACTTGGGGGCGACACGATGGCTTAGTAGTTAGTACTGCTGCCCCACCAGGGTTCGGTTCTAGCCTTGGGGACTGTCTGTGTGCCATTTGCAGATTCTCACCATGTCTGCGTGGGTTTCCTCCGGTACTCTGGGTTCCACCCACAATTCAAAATGTGCAGTTTAGGTGAATTGGCTGTGTTAAATTGCCCATTTAATGTTCAGAGATGTTGTAGGTTAGGTGCATTTGTCAGGGGTAAATGTAGAGTAATAGGGTAGAGGAAATTATAGTCTAAGCTTAGTGCTAGGGAAGTTATTTAAAATTGTGGGGGATAAAATATATCTGCACTTGGAGAGACGTGGATTAATCAGAGAGTGAGCATGAGTTTGTTGAGGGGAGGTTGTGTTTGACAGATTTGAACAATTTTCTTGAAGAGCTGATCGGGTGTGGTCTATGTGGACTTTTGATAAGGTCTGTCATGGCAGACTGGTCAAGGAGGTAAAAACGAGGTAAAAACAATGACTGCAGATGCTGGAAACCAGATTCTGGATCAGTGGTGCTGGAAGAGCACAGCAATTCAGGCAGCATCCGAGGTCAAGGAGGTGACAGTCCATCAGATCCAAGGCAAAGTGATACACTGGATCCACAGAGCAGCAAGCAGAGGGTGGTGGTAGGGGGATGTGCCTGTGACTGAAAATCTGTTTTCAGTGAGGTTTCAGAGGGCCTAATGCTATTTGTGATGTACATTAATGATTGGATTTAAATGTAGCGGTTTGCAGATGAAACAGAAAGTGGCAAATAATAAACTATCAATGGGCTGGTCAGCAAATGGAGTTCAACCATGGAAAGGGGAGAGGTAAAGCACTTAGAGAGAGGGCTAACCAAGCAAGGGATTACACTGTGAATGGTACGACCCTGGAAAGTATTGAAGATCAGAGGAACCTTAATGTCCATATCCATAGATCCCTGGAGGAAGATCAGGTAATTAAGAAGGCATTTCAGATATTTGCCTTTATTAGCTGAGGCACAGAATACAAGAGCAAGAAGGTTCTGCTGGAACTGTTATAAAATACTGGTTAAGGTACAAGTGGAGAACTGTATGTAGCTCTGGTTGTCTTTCGAAGAATACTGTTGCTTATAGAGATGGTGCAGAGGGGGTTTCCTAGGATGTTCACTGGGCTGGATGAATGGTTGGATAAGCTGGGGTGGTCTTCCTTAGATCAGCAGAGATTTAGAGGGACCTGATGGAGGTGTATAAGATTTTGAAGCATAGAGAGGCACTTTTTCCAGGAGTAGAGGGGCCAGTAACCAGGGGGCATAGATATAAGGGAGGAAGTGGAAGGCTAAGAGAAGTGTTGAGCATTTTTTTTTACTCAGGGAGAGCAGGGAGGTAAGACTAAAAAATCACTGGCTGAAAGGCTGATCCAGTCAGAAACTCTTGTCACATTTCAGCCGAATTTACATATTCACTTGTGTTGCCAATAGCCTCCAGGGCTATAAGCCAAAAAACTGGAAAATGGGATTAGCATAGTCAGATCTTTGTTAATCAGTGCAGACGCAATGAGCTGAATGGCCTCCTTGTGTGTTGTCAATGCTGTTGTGTGTCTGTGTTTGTTGTTTTGCTTTGTGTTCTTCACGATCTTTGCTCACATCAGCTCCGTGTCGGTTCAATCTCAGCTTCTCATTAAGTTGGCCTGGGTGTGCAAATACACAGGAATCATTTCAGATTGATGGAGCTACACAGGTAGATAGTGGGTACAGACCTTGTGTCCTGGCATCACCCCCCCCACATCCGAGATTGTTGCCATCCCCTCCCCTCCCCCAGGCCACCTTAACTACATTGTGTTCTGAATTTCAGATAAGGCTGGGATTTTAGATTCAGGTTTTCCCCATGTGCACTCTGCCGCATCACCCTCTTTGAATATTTTAATAAAATTATCATAATGATCCAAAACATTGTTCGCTGAAATGTTTTCATTGGTGACTCTTGCCCATCCCCCCCTTTCCAGTAAAAAACCATCATCTCTCCACTGACCTCCCAACAGCCAACACCATCTGACACCCTCCTCTCGTGTCGAAGGGATTTCTCTGTCAACTTGAAACTGTCCAAACAATACTTCAACATACACAGTGCAGCAGTCAGGAAATCGCACGCAGCCAATAGGCAGATTCTAATTGTGAAACAGAGTGCCATTGTGCTGTGTTATGTTAATAATTAGGCCAATGCTGATGCATTATTGATGGGGGTCCATATAATTGGCACAATATGCTAATGCTGTTCATTACACTGCACAGAGGGAGCCTCATTCAATCAGAGTTTAGAAATCGTAGTCAGCTGATGGAGCTTATGCTGCTAATATGGAACCTGCTGCTTTGTAACTGCCTCTCCAGTCAGCCAGTAGCTGAAGTGTATTTACATCTGCTCATCAGGCCAATGGGTCAGTGTGAGACTCGACGCTACAGCTAAATTACCTTAATGTGATCAAAACGCTGGTGCCATCCAATCTTGCTGCACAGGAAAAGCATTTTCTTCCATCCAACAATCACATGCTTCTATTGTTTGCACCTTCCTCAAAATGTTTGAATATCGGAGAAGGTAAAACTAATTTAAGTGTTGTGATGTGATGCAACATCAGTCTGATACAGACTTGGCAATAGTCTCACTGACTGATTGACTGACCTATGGGATTAGCTCTTTCCTTTTCACTGTAGGATCAATCGAGCTACTCAAGTAAATAAATTACTTTTTTATTCTTTCCATGCGTATCATTGTTGCTGGCTGGGCCAGCTTTTGTTTCCTGTCCCTAGTTCCCCTCAGAAGCTAGTGGTGGATAGCTTCCTTGAACCACTGCGATCCACGTGTTATAGGTAGACCCAAGATGCCATTACAGAGGGAGTTTCAGGATTTTGACCCAGTGACACTGAAAGAATGGTGATGTATTTCCCAGTCAGGACAGTGAGTTTCCTGGAGAAGAACTTGCAAAGAGTTGTGTTCCCATGTATCTGCTGCCTTTGTCCTTCTGGATGGTACAGGCTAGTGGAAGTTGATGTTGAATTTGCCTTGATGAGTTCCTGCAGTGCCCACCTTGTGGATGGTACACACCGCTGCTCCAATGTGCCAGTGTAGCATAGTCTGAGAATTAGGGCCAGACTCTTTAGAAGGGATGTTAGGAAGCACTTTTACACAAAAAGTGATAGAGGCATGGAATTCTCTCTACAAGCTTGGTCAGTTGTTAGTTTTAAATCAGAGAGATTTAAGCAAAGGTATTAAGGGGTATAGACCAAAAGCAGTTACATGGAGTTGGGCCACAAATCAGCCATGACGTCATTAAATGGCAGAGCAGGCTTGAGGGGCTGAGTGGCCTACTTCTCTTCCTATGTTCCTAGGAGAGTAAGTGATAAAGATGGTGGATGGGGTGTCAATCAAGAAGCTGCTTTGTCTCGGATGGTGTTGAGCATCTAGACTTCTCATTGAAGCTGCACTCCATCCATCACTCTCCTGACTTGTACGTTGTAGATGGTGGACAGGCAGTGGAAAAACAATAGATGAGTTATTCACCGTAGAATTCCCAACCTCTGAACTGAAATAGTAACCACAGTATTTGCATGGCTGGTCCAGTTTGGTTTCTGGTCAATGGTAATACCGTAGATGTTGATAGTGGGGGATTCAGTGAAGGTAATGTTGTTGAATCTCAAGGGGTGATGGTTAGCTTCTCTCTTATTGGAGAGGGTCTTGCATTCCATTCCCACTCTCTTTGACCCTGCACCATGGAACCTCTGATTTCCATCTTCCCCCATTCACAGATCTTTCATTCTGTTTCTCTGACCACAGAGGCTGTGAGAACTCATGAGGAGTTTTGGCACTTCCTGTTTCTTTTTCCTTGATTAGTTAAAATTCTTATTTTCAATCTCCCCCCAGCCCCCCACCTCCCCAGATGACTTCAGAGCTCTCCCTATCTCAAACTGCTTCTAGCCCTGTAACCCTCTGGGATATCTGGGCCTGCCCAATTGTTCCACCATTAGCGGCCTTGCTTTCAGTTGCCTGGTCCCCTGCTTCTGGGATAAAGTTCCCTACAACTCACCACCCCCACCCCCAACCCCAACCCATCCGCACTCTAATCCTTTGAGACACATTTTAAGACCCAAGCCTTCAACCAAGTTTTTTCTTATCGGTCTAAATATCCCTTATACGACTCATTCATCATGTTTATTACTATATTGGCACTGCTACATAAATGTAGGTTGTTGTAGAGATCAGGAGCTGGGAAATACTCTGTCATGAAGTTATATAAACGTCCTGGGTTCTCCTGTTCTGTTGATTGGGAAGGGCTGTCCCAATTTTTTTTCTATCAAGGAACGAGACCATTCCACCCATCGAGCCTGTGCTTGCTTTTTGGAAAAACTACCCAATTAGTTCCCCAGTCAAGGGATGGTTTGGCTTCATACCTCCCATGTTAATTATTGTAAACAAAAGCAATATGGACTCTCTGCCCCATGGACAGACTGAGGACCAGACATGAAGGGAAAGACGATGAATGCAGGATGAGGTTTAAACGCTTCCTGAGGCTGGTGGATCTGCCCAGGCCCTTCTCCAGGGTTTCCTGCAGCCAACCAGAATACCTCATTTGACCCAACTGTCCTGTTGGTGAGACAATACATAGGGAGCAAAATGACAAAAAAAAGCCTTCTTTAAATATTCTCTGTCTGCCCTCTGACATCTTTCTGGGGTGAGAAGGGGGCAAGATGCTTGTTGAGGTGAGTTATTGTGGAAGGTGAAGCTCATCATGTAGTTCATTCCAGTTTATAAAGGTGGTTCTTCCTCCATACCTCCCTCTAAATGTAACTCAATCTGTGAAAGATATATTCCCTGTGCCCCCTGTAGTTGGCACCTTGTCAGATGGTGAATTGCCAGCTCATCATTAAGAAATGCCTCCTTCCCCACCCCCCCACTTTAATCATCGCAGCTGTTAATTATCTGTAATGAGGAGTTTGCATAGTGTTCAAGTATTCATTGCACTGTCCTGTGCTGAACAGGTTGTCAGTCTGATTATAGACATGAGTAAATTGAAAGCTGATTTATTGATATGGTCACTGTTTCTGTGCAGGAGAAACTGAACAAAGTCCAGCTATGAAGAGCAATTGGCCAATTCCCTTATGCTGCTCCTTTCTCTGGAAATCCCTCTTGAAAATGCTCAAAACTTGCTGCTGATGCTGCAGCGAGGAACCTGCAGTCATTAATTTTGAAATTTGCAATTATATAGTGTTTGAAAGCACTTCGGAATATCCTGAGATGGGTGAAAGGCTCTAAATAAAGCACAGTCCTTCTGCTTACCTTCAACCGCTGCATTACAAATAGTGAGCATGCTTACTTGATGAGATTACATGCAGTTCTGGTACAGTTAAGAACTTGCATTGAACCAGTTTCTTTCATAGTTCACATTATGGGAGCTTGCTGTGTATAAATTGGCTGCTGTATGTCCAATATTACAGCAGTGACTACACTTCAACAAGTGTTTCAATGGTTGTGAAGCACATTGGAGTGTCTGATGGTGCTACACAAATACAAATCTTTTCTTTCAAGGGTACAATTGTCCTTCCTTGTTTGTCAATACGTCTTTACTGAGCTGCCAATCAAGTAACAAAACAGCCAGTGGTGTAGGAGGAGATGAGACACAGGATGCAGGCGAGATGTATAATAGGCCTACAAGTATCTGAAAGGCTTGGTTTGTGTTTTAGCGTCAATCCCTGCTAATAAACTGATCTCCTTTTCAGATTGCACACACCTGCTGTGTGTTTCTGAGTTCCTGGTGGTTTGATTCTGTTGCAGTGTTGCTTTGGAGGATAAAGGATTCAGTGCAGGGGAAGGAAGAAATCGAATCATCAGAACAGGTGACAATTGATTTCCATCCAGGGACACATGTCCCTTCGCTGCATAAAGGATTTTCCTCAAAGGGGTTATCAGACACATTGATATGAGAGAAACCAGTGCTCACTCCAGTGCTACCTGTGATCTGCTAGACAAAGATATGGCACACCTCTCGTATCAAACAACAAGTCTGTTACCTCACTTACCATACCCATGCTATCTCAACATTGACCTTTACCATCGCCTGGCTTCACCCATGCCTTAAGACTCAACAAATCCCACGCATTTCTGGCAAGACTCACACGCACCGCCCCCCGTGAACTTAAGACCTTCCAAAACTCTGCTCTCTGGTCCTGTTCCTCTCTCTTACCTCTCCTCGTCGACCTAATGTGGCTCCTGATCAAGCAACCTCTTGATTTTAAAATCTTGCTCCTTGATTTCAAATCACCCAAGTCCTTGCTCCTTACTGTCTCTATAATTTCTTCCAGCTCCCGCATAACCCTTAAGATCTCTGCTCACTGTTAGTTCTGGCCTCCTAAGTATCCCCAATTGTAACTGCTCCACTAATGGTTGTCCCACAGTTAACCAGGCCCCAATCCCTGGTCTTCCCTCTGTGTATCTCTCTTTCCTCCTTAAAGACACTCTTTAAACCTACCTCTTTGGCCAGGCTTTTGGTTATCATCTCTAATATCTCATTCATAAAAACAAAATGCTGCAGATGATAGCAGTAAGGAGGTTGCACTGCATTCATGTAGACACTTGCTGCGACACCTGCAGTACTGCATGCAATACTCTAACCTATGGAAAGATATACTCACCAAAAAGGGGATATAACACAGATACACCAACTAATTCCTGGAACAGAGTGATTGTCCTGGAAAGTTGGGCAATCATTGTTTAATGTTCCTTTCCTTGAGAGTGCCATTCAACCCTTTCAGCTTTGAAAGCCTATCGACATGTACCAAGAGATTTATACACATGACCAATCCAAAAGATCATGATGTAGGATTCTGTATTCCACTAGCATCAGATCATTACAAATATCAAACAAAATTACATTATGTAAGGAGGACATCGTATTAACATGGGATTAGGCCTGTGGTTTATATCTGGCTGAGGCAATCTTTGCCATCTGATCCTTCTGCCTGTTAGGCCTCTTTCCTCCAAGAGACTCTTTCCTCCAGGTAGGTTCTGTTTGACTATTCCAATGGCCCTCCTCAGTGTCCTCTCACCACCATTGCTGGAGATCCTGACACAACTGCTCCAGCTGCCATGCTCTGTGAAGCCCATTGCTGCTGCTACCTGCTGGTGCTGCTGGAGGTCCGCTTCCTTCAGGATGCAGATGGCTACAGAGAGTGAGGCTGCTTTTCACTCCCCTTCGCAGGTCTCTAACAGAGACGAGTACAGAGATTGGCTGCGGCATGACCTACAGATTCCAGGTCACAGTGCAACCCTTAGAGGGCACTCATCCGAGAGTTCACCAGGTCCTGATGATTGATCCAGTCCAATTAAGACTGTGCAGTGAGCATATTGTAAGCAAAATTAATGCATTTTATCTATATTTTTCTATTGACAGCAGAAATAAAACTCCCTGTTCATCATATTTATAATTTGTTTGTGTTTGTTTTGCCCAAATGATGGATGATGGTAGTGTGTTTTGTCAAATCCCGCTCACAGCTCAATTCTGAGGGCATTGATTAGGCCTGTGGTTTACATCTGGCTGAGGCAATCTTTGCCATCTGATCCTTCTGCCTGTAAGGCCTCTTTCCTCCAAGAGACTCTTTCCTCCAGGTAGGTTCTGTTTGACTATTCCAATGGCCCTCCTCAGTGTCCTCTCACCACCATTGCTGGAGATCCTGACACAACTGCTCCAGCTGCCATGCTCTGTGAAGCCCATTGCTGCTGCTACCTGCTGGTGGTGCTGGAGGTCCGCTCTCTTCATCTTGTGGTGCAGTAGTGGTGTCCCTGCGTCTGAGCTAGGAGGCCTGGGTTCAAGTCCTACCTACCCCAGAGGTGTATAATAACATCTCTGAACAGGTCGATTAGAAAATATCTGTCTCTCCTAATTTTGCATTCGGCAAGCCCAGATTGGTCGCTGGGGGAAAGGCTGGTGGAAGCTGAGGGAGGGAGACATGGGTTGAACATAGGGAAAAGGCACAGACTATTTGGCCCCTCCAGCTTCTTCTAGCTGTCAAGTAGATAGACAGGAGGCTAGAAGAACACAACAAGCCAAGCAGCATCAGAAGGTAGAGAAGTCCACATTTGAGGTATAACCCTCCTTCAGTAAGATTGCATCT
The DNA here is from genome assembly GCF_004010195.1 of Chiloscyllium plagiosum. NCBI lineage: Eukaryota > Metazoa > Chordata > Chondrichthyes > Orectolobiformes > Hemiscylliidae > Chiloscyllium > Chiloscyllium plagiosum. Next base: position 7,089,581 of record NC_057737.1, on the reverse strand, counting down.
TATCTACCATGAGTCTGTGACCCATAATGCGCTTATCAAATAAATGTCCATCACATTTTCATTAAAACTTCTTTACCATGTCCATCTAAATTTCAATAGCCTTTTGGGAAGAGAGTTCAAGATTTCCACTGTATTTGGTGTGAACATTTAAAATGATTAGTTGAAGCAACAACAACCAAATGAGAAAAAACATTTCGGTTTTTTAAATCCAGTCACAGAATGCAGACATTATTAGCCAGGCCAGTGTTTATTGCTCATCGGTAGTTGCCCTGGAAAAGGGGATGGTTAGCCGCTGCACTCCGTGTTCTGAAGTTAGACCCACAAAGCCGTTAAGGAGGAAATTCCAGGATTTTGACTCATGACAGTGAAGGATCGCTGATGTGTTTCAAAGTCATGATGGTGAATGGCTGAGAGGGAAACTAGCATGTGGTGTGTTCCCACGTATCTGCTGCCCTGGTCCTTTTAGATGGAAGTGGTTGTGGGTTTGGAAGGTGCTGTCTGAGGATCTTTGGTGAATTTCTGCAGTGCATCTTGTAGATGGTACACACTGCTGCTACTGAGTGCCGGTGGCAAAGGTAACAAACATTTAATGTGGTACAAATCAAGCGGGCTGCTTTGTCCTGGATGGTGTCAAGCTTCTTGAGTGTTGTTGGAGCTGCACCATCCAGGGAAGTTAGGAGTATTCCATCTGAGTTGTGCCTTGTAGATGGCGGGCTGGCTCTGGGGAAACAGGAAGTGAGTTACTTGACACAGAATTTCCAGCCTCTAACCTGTTTGCATTCAATACAGGGAGTAAAATGTAGTGAGGTAAGGTTCCGTCAAGGCCTTCAGAAGGAACGCTGTTGAAGGTTTTTGGGAGAAAATGGTTGTGGGAGTGAGTGTGCTTGGTGACACAAAGTAAATTGTCACTTGGAGGGTTCATGCAGGAATGATGGGCTGAATGGTCTGCTTCTGTGCCACATTGATTCTGTGATGTACTACCTGAGCTTAGACAGATGTGTCTCATGTCAGGATTCTGCACTCCTTTTGCTTAAGGTGAGGGAAGGAGGGAGGTAGATGTTAATATGATGGTAATGGTATGAATCTAGTTTGTAATTGGCATCCTGTTTAACTCATGATGCAGCATGCCTCAGCCTGACTTCTTGTTTTGCTAAGCTGCCCCTCCCTCAGTCAAATTGTCAAATTGTGGGGTGGCACGGTGGTTCAGTGGTTAGCAATGCTAACAGCACCAGGGACCCAGGTTCCATTCCAGCCTCGGGCGACTGTCTGTGTGGAGTTTGCACATCCTCCCTGTATCTGCGTGAGTTTCCTCCAGGTGCTCCAGTTTCCTTCTACAATGCAGGTTAGGTGAATTGGCCATACTAAATTGCCCATAGCATTCAGGAATGAGTAGGCCTGGTGCATTAGTAAGGAATAAATCTAGAGCAATAGGGTAGTGGAATGGGTCTGGGTGGGTTGGTGTGGGGCCAAATGGTCTGTTTCTACACTGTAGGGATTCTATGAAATTAGTGTCAATTCTGCAGCATCAGAGAGTATATCAGTTCAATCAATTCCTATCTGCTTGCAACTTCCTGCTCCCAGACTCCTTGTGCCCATTCAGTACCATTCAACACCCTGAGCTGTTGTCACCAGGCAGAGCTTTCAAGCGCCTGGGCTCAGTCTGAATTGTAAACCAGCCGCACCCCAGAAGACTGATGCTAACAGACTACTGTGAGGCATTCAGTGCGGAGGCAGCTTCAAGAGGACCATTTAACCGAAGCTTGTGCAGTAGGCTGCAGGTCACTAAGCTGGAACTGTAGCAGTAATGACAGCTCAGTGAATGCAGTGTAGTTGTTACAACAAGCATTAGGTGCCTGGGAACCAACCTGGGCAGAGTGTTGGCCTCAATCCTCCTCCCTCTGCTCATCTGAAGGGCTGTTCATTGGGCTGTGCTGGAGGATGGACAGCTCTCGGCACAAGAGGCTTTTGTCGTTGATAATGAGATACAGCTTATTTTTTGCTTTTATTTTCATCTAGAGATGCTAGAACACATATTCAAACTTTTTCTTCACCACTAGCAAATCAGCCATGTTTCTGGCTAAAAGAACAGCCCTTCACTGGCTGAGATGTGATTGAGATATTTTCTAATTAACCCCTTCAGAGATGTTATTACATAGCTCTGGAGGAGGTGGGACTTGAACCCAAGCCTCATAGCCCAGATGTGAGGACACTACCATAGCACCACAAATGCACTCTTGAAATGTAGTTTATATTTTTCTAATCAACCTGTTCAGAGATGGTATTACACACCTCTGGGGCAGGTGGGACTTGAACCTGGGTCTCTTGGCTCAAAGGTAAGGATATAGCCACTGTCCCATAATGGCCCTTTGAGGTGTAGTTTAGATATTTTCTAATCAACCTGTTCAAAGATGGAATGATGACTGAAGCAGGTGGAACTTGAGCCCAGGCCTCCTGGCTTAGAGGTAGAGACACTACCACTCACTGTTATGGCCCTTTAAGATGCAAGTTAACCTGTTTTTCTAAAGATGTGGTTAATTACCTGACAGTAATGATATACAGTGACACTATCTCATCGACTTGTTAAGTATTTACTAACACATGGTCAGTGAGACACTTGAGGCTGCATCAGGACGCTCGGTTAAAGACCAACTAATTCCCAAACTGCCAAGTGGCTGTGTTATATATGTCAGACAGGGTGGAGCTTTATAGGGTAGCCCATAAGATTAACTCTTTCATGACCAATACCTTGTATCACACTGGTGTCCATGCCTTCCACTCCCTACTTTCACCAACAAGTTTCATATGAAGTTGTTTTGTTCTTCCAGATCAATAATATAGTACAGACAGAGAATGGTGTTTCTATAGCCCCTTCATGACATCCCAAAGGGACTCACAGCCAACACAGTACTTTTGAAGAGTAGTTGCTGTTATAGGAAACACGGCAGCCACATCTGACACAGCATGCTCCCACAAACTGGAACGTGACCGTGAATGTTTCAGAGTGTCAGTTTGCATTTTTGTGCTGTCAGTTCTTTTGAGTGGGGCTTGAACCCACACCTTCCAACTGATAGGTGAGAGTATAAGCCATTGAGCTACAGCTTACTCCTCGCTGAGATGTGTAATAATTGGATCAAGTATTTGTTGGCTGGGGGGGGTGAGTTACAGTTGGTAGCTTTTGCGAGTGAGTAAAGCAGTGGTTCTCTGAGTATACCTTACCATGGACTGCTTTTTAATAGGCAGCCAACTGTGGAATTAGGTAGCAAGCAGTAAGAACTTGGACTGGGCCATTCTGGTCAGGTAGTTTTACTTTCAAAAAGGGATTATTTTCTTCAGCAATCCTCAGCTGTTCGATTTGCACTTTGTCTCTCACTGTTAAGCTTAATATTCTTTTTGCCCACACCAATTTATCATCAACTTATATATGAACATGTGCTTTAGGAGTAGGAGCTAGTCACTCACCCTACCCTGGAACCTGATCCATCATTCGATAAGATCATGCCAGATCTGATTTTTTTTCAATACATCTTTGGGGTGAGAGCATCACTGCCTGGGCCAACATATATTGTCCATCTCTAATTGCCCTTGAGAAGTGGTGGTTAAGTGCCATCTTGAACTTTGGTATAGTCCATACGCTGGAGGGACACCCATACAGTGCTGTTAGTGAGACAGTTCCAGGATTTTGATCCAGTGACACTAAAGGAATGATAATGTAGTTTCAAATCAGGCAGGCATGGAATTTTCAGCTGGTTGTGTACTAAGAATCTGCTGCCCTTGTCCTTCTAGGTGCTAGAAGTTGCACATTTTGGAAGGAGCTTTGGTGAGTTGTAGATCATACAAACTGCTGCTGCTTTGCGTCGATGGTGAAGGGAATGAATGATGAAGGTGCTGGATGGGTGTAACTCTTTCCTGCCAAACCATGCTACCTTTGGAATCACTTATTGGTCCAGAATCTATTCAACTCTGACTTAAGACAGTATTCAATGACCCCTGACTCTACCACTCCAGGAAGAAAATCCAGGGAGTGATGATCCTTAGGAAAAAAACTCCCCATCTTTTTATTAAATGGGATATCCCTATATTAAACTGTCTCCCCTAAATTCTAGTCTCTTACAAAGGGAAACATCCTTTCAGCATCCATCCTGTCAACTGTAGAGCCATAGAAAAGTTACAGCACAGCAAGAGGGCCATTCAGCTGCCGATACTAATCATTCCAAGTCCATCACCTCGTGCCTAGCCTCCTGGTTATTCCATTTCAGGGCTAGATCCTGGTGTCAGGGTTTCAGTCTCAACCACACAACTGAACCGGGAGTAAGTGAGGACTGCAGATGCTGGAGATCAGAGTGGGGTGCTGGAAAAGCACAACATCCGAGGAGCAGGAGAATCGACGTTTCGAGCAAGAGACTGAAACCTGATGAAGGGCTTATGCCTGAAACGTCGATTCTCCTGCTCCTCGGATGCTGCCTGACCGGCTGTGCTTTCCCAGCACCCCACTCTCGACACCAAACTGAGCAGTGAATTCCAGATATTCACCACCTGTACAAGGGAAGGGGTTCTGTCCATTTTCCACTAATCCTTCTACCAATTGCCTTCCAAGTGTCATCTCTCCATTAGGGCAACAGCTCTTTCCATCCTAGCCCCTTGTTATTCTGTACACCTCAATTAAATCATTCTTCAGCATCCTCTGTTCTAAGGAAAAAAAGACCCTGGCCTTTCCACTTTTGAAATTGTGGCAGCACTTTTGCAAGCCTCCTACGTGTATCTCTGGAGGAATGATGTCCTTCTTTCATGTGGTGACCAGAACTTATACAAAACTCCAGTCGAGACTTAACCAGTGTCTTATAAAGTTCCAGTATCACACCCCTACTCTTGTATTCAATACCTCACCAATGAAATAAAGCATTCCAGATGTCTTTGTTTTAACCTATCTTGCCACCTTCAGGAACCTGAACTCCAAAGTTTCTCACTTGCTCTACCCTTTCAGTATTCTCCCATTTATTCTGTACTCCCTTGTTTTGTTTACCCTCCCCAAATGCATAACCTCGCACTTTTCCAGATTGCATTCCATTTTCCACCTATCCACCCACTCAGCCAAACTATTGATATCATCCTGCAGTCAACAGCCATCCTCTTCATTATCAACCACCCAGCCAATGTTTATGTAATCTGCAAATCTTCCAAACATACCTCCTACATCACTAGCATATACCACAAACAGCAAGAAGGCCATCTGACTCCTATGCAACACGGCTGGAAACTACGTCCCATTCACAAAAATATTAATTGACCATTACCTTTTGTTTCCTGTCACTGAGCCAATTGTAGATCAAATGCTCGACATTCCACTTACCTACCACCCATGAGCTTTAAATTTTCTTTACAATGCACCATCTGGGGATCTCGTTAAATGCAGTACTAAAATCCATGTAGACAATATCCTCTGCACAACCTTCATGAATCTTCCTTATACTTCCTCAAAATATTCAATGAAGTTAACATGTTTAGTAACCTTCCCTTCACAAAACCAGGCTGACTATTTCTGATTAATCTGTGCCTTTCCAAGGAACAGTTAATCAAGTCCCCTCAGGATCTTGTATGTTTCAAGTTTGTGTCTACGTTGTGTCTTTAATGCACAATGAGATTCCTGAGGGCTTTTCATCAATAGCTCTTTCCTGATATTCTCATCAACTGTTCAGAGATATTACAAAGCTCTGGAGCAGATGGAAGTTGAATCAAATTCTCTTATCTCAGAGGTAAGGACAATACCACTGCACCACAAGAACCCTTGTAAGAAAGTCAGTGGAACAAATATTCATTTCTGCAGAATAATTTGTATTTCTTGGTTGGTATGCACAGGAATGAAACTATACCACGAGGATCAGATCCTGTTCCACACATGCCATTGCCCCCTGCTGACTTCGCCCATCGTGAGCAGCAATTTACTGACATACAGGTTAAGATTCCAGAGAATTCTCTACATGGTTAGGCTGTCCCTCTATTGGTGAATTTGAATGGTCTCTTCAGCTGGGCTCAGTGGAGAGTAGGAGGACTGATTGACTGGCCTCAGACCAATTCCAACAGTACATCCTTAATTATATGTGAGGTAATACATTTAGGCAAGACTAATTCTGGAGCGAATTATACAATGAACCGAAGAGCCTTGGAAAAAGTTGATGGGCAGAGAGATCTGGGAGTGCAGGTCCATTGTACCCTGAAGGTTGCTGCACAGGTGGATAGAATGGTCAAGAAGGCATATAGTATGCTTGCCTTAATTGGGCGGGGTATTGAGTATAAAGCTAGCAAGTCATGTTAAAATTGTGCAAGACATTCGTTCGGCCGCATATAGAATACTGTGTACAGTTCTGGTTGCCACATTACCAAAAGGATGTGGACGCTTTGGAGAGGGTGCAGAGAAGGTTTACGAGGATGTTGCCTGGTATGGAAGGTGCTAGCTATGAAGAGAGGTTGAGTAGGTTAGGTTTATTTTCATTAGAAAAAAGGAGATTGAGGGGGGACCTGATTGAGGTTTACATAATCATGAAGGGTTTAGACAGGGTGGATAGCGATAAGCTTTTTCCCAGGGTGAAGGATTCAATAACGAGAGGTCATGCTTTCAAGGTGAGAGGTGGAAAGTTTAAGGGGGATACACGTGGCAAGTACTTCCCACAGAGGGTGGTGGGTGTCTGGAACATATTGCCAGCAGAGGTGGTAGAGGCAGGTACGGTAGATTCATTTAAGATGCATCTGGACAGATGCATGACTAAGTGGGGAGCAGAGGGATACAGACGCTTAGGGATTGACCGAGAGGTTTAGACAGTGGATTTGGATCGGTTGAGGCTTGGAGGGCCGAAGGGCCTGTTTCTGGGCTGTAAATTTTCTTTGTTCTTTGTTCTGTATGATGTGCCATCTAGATGGCTAAATGTCTGATTTCCCCAGTGTCTTTCTAAGAAGAAACATGGAGTCCAGAAGTACCTTTGTTTGTATAGAACTTGAAGTAATGGAAATGTTGTTGGAGGTTTTTGTTTTGCGTTCATCAGAACCAATACATGAATGCCAAATTTCCACCAGTCACAACATGTGTCCGACGGATGAAAACGGTGCTGAGTGGTTGTCAGGTCAGCTCTGATTGACCAAGGTGTTGCCATTGTGAAAGCAGAGCACCTTTTAGTGCACTCAAAATTGTTTAGCAAATGGTGCTCAATCACAGAATCAACCTAACAGCAGATGTTTTATTGTGGTTTTATGAATTTTGGTCTGTTCATTATGGTCTGAACTCTACCTGTTGCTCACAACTGAAAGAAGATGCTGGTGGATTTGATTAGCCAGTTGTTGAATCATCGAGCCTATGGTCTGCCTACCACTTTCAGTGCCAATGTGATGCCAGGTACATTTGTGATTAAGCCAATTCCTCGCCTTCTGTCGAGATTGCACAGAATTTCCAGTAAGCACTTGTATTTAAGTGGTGCCTTTCATCAGCTCAGAACTTGAAAGCACTTTAGAACTAAGGGAGTTCCTTTGTTGAATGTTAGTCTTTGTTTTTTTATTACATCACTTCAAAAAGTGCTTGAATGATTAAAGCTCTTTGTGACATTCTAAGGTTGTGAAATGGAGAATTAATATCCAGATCCAAATAAATAAATCAAATGATATCTAATTCAAGTTCATTCATGTCAAAACAGTAGGTAACCTGCATACAGTGAGATTCCACAAAGAGCAATCTGATTCATTGACTTGCAGTCACAGAGGTTTACAGCATGGAAACAAGCCCTTCGGCCCAACTTGTCCATGCTGCCCAGTTTTCACAATTAAATTAGGCCCATTTGCCTGAGTTTGTAGTGATGCTGATTGTTGGTCAAATATTAATGGATATGTAGGAATCACTTGCCTTGTGCCTGTGATCCTTATGCCCTTGAACCTGTCACATCCACCTGAGGGAGCAGATGGTTTCAAGTTTTCTAAGGGACACCTTCTGATGACTGTGTAGCACTCCTTCAATACTGTAAGACTTGCTTTTAACTCCAAAAGATTGTTCAGGAAGCTCTCACATACCGTAAGTAAAAAGGTTGGACCTGCTCCTTGGGCTTTTGCTGTTTCCTCGCCTTCTGGAACAGAATTTGTGAAGATGGATTGAATTTGAGCTGTTTAACAGGCGACCTCCGGCAGCAGCCACTTTGTGTGGCCACGATACCTCATATTTTATGATTACCAGACTAATGACAGAAACAGATGATTCCGTTATCCCAGCCTGGACACTGTACTTAATCACAATTATTATTTCATTACCGCCTCAATAATTCAGTGGGTTTGGCTCACCTGCCCCTATTTGTAGTGAAGCTGATTGGACTTGCTGTCTGTTATGTCGGTGTGCTTGTGTCTGCTCTCTCTCTCTCTCTCTCTCTCTCTGTAACATTGATGAGCCTGCAGGTGGCATGGCAGTCACTGACCAGAATTGGTCTCTGTCTGCGATTATACTGTCACCCTCGATCAGGGGCTTGTGGGCTGAAACTCTTCCCTGCCCACACCACCCCCCCCTCAACCAACCACCCCCACCTCATCCCACATATGGTCCAGGTGACACTGTGGTACTAAGGAAAACACTGCTTTGTTACATAGCTACAGGGGGCATTAATCCAAGCTGAGTGCTATTAGATCAAAGGACACATCGTGAGGGAGAGAGCTTATTTCCACCCTTCCAACTACTATCCAGGCCAACATTCATCCCTCAGTTACATGGGTCATTTTTCTCATTGCTGCCTGTGAGACTGTTCTTTATGTAAATTGTCTACTCTGTTTGCCCAGAGCGACTATACAGCAATGTAATGTTATGCATGACCTTGGAGGACATGCAAAAGATTCTAAGAAACAATAGATCGTTTCTATTAGAAATTAGACCGGTTCCTGTGAGGAGAGGGTGTCCTTTGAGGTGAGACTGAGGAGAATAGGCTGAAGTTCTGTAGATATTCAAAGAATGAGAGATGACCTCAGAGAAACACCAGAGCGCATGACAGGGAGGTGCTGAGTAGATTTGCGCCCCCATCTTTGGTGTCAAGAACATAGGAACAAGAGGAGGCCATTCAGCCCCTCAAGGCCTGTTCTGCCATTCAGTGAGACCATGATTTCAAGAATGAGGTGTTCTTGATACAGCTTCAACCCTTTAATACTTAGATGGGGAGAAATGTCGTAGTTCAGGTGTGAACTTGTGGAATTCTCTTGCCCAAAGGTATGTTCAGACGACGTGTGTTCAAGACTGAAATCCTGTTTGACCACAAACAGAACTGAGGGATTTAGAGATAGGGCAAGAGGGTGGAATTAAGGGACAAGATTACCCGCGATCTCATTGAATAGCAAAGCAGCCATCTCCTCCTCTTATCATTTACAGAGCACTCAATGATTGGAGAGCCATAGGAAGTGCTTGTATTTTAAAAATAACAAAGAACGGCGGTTGCTGAAGATCTGAAACAAACACAGAAGTTGCTGGAGACACTCAGCAGGTCTGGCAGCATCTGTGGGAGAAAAGCAGAGTTAATGTTTCGAATCCAGTGACTCCTCATCAGACTCTTCAGTTTTTCCTCTGTGTTGGCCTATTATCCATATTCTCCTTGTATACTTATGTCTTTCATCTCCCCCGCCACCTCCCAAACTTCCCTCCTGGCTCCCCCACTTTGGCTTCACCATAAATACCAGCTTTTATTAGCTCCTAACAGGTATGATGAAGAGTTACTGGAATCAAAATGTCAACTCTGCTTTCTCCACACAGATGCTGCCAGACCAGCTGAGTTTCTCCAGCAATTCCTGCTTTTGCTTGTATTTTGTTCTTCTATGTGGGTGTTGGTGGCAAGGCCAGCATTTGTTGCTCATCCCTCATTCCCCATAAACTGATTGGCTAGCTGACTTATTAGAAGGGGCAGTTGAGGCAATATGGTGTTCCATGTAGGCCAGACTGGGTAAAGATAGCAGAAATTCTTGAAGATTCATTTAATTTACTAAAGTTCATTTCCACAGCTGCCACGGTGAGGTTTGAACCCATTTTGCAGGCCTGTGGATGACTAACCCTATAACATAACCATATTGTTGGGAATGCCACAAGCAATGCTCTGCATACGGCAACAGTGGCTCAGTGGTTAGCACTGCTGCCTCACAGCACCAGGGTACCAGGTTTGATTCCAGCCTCGGGTGGCTGTGTGGAATTTGCACATTCTCCCCGTGTCTGCGTGGGTTTCCTCCGGGTGCTCTGGTTTCGTCCCACAGTCCAAAAGATGTGAAGATCAGGTGAATTGGCCATCCTAACTTCCCCATAGTGTTAGGTCAATTAGTCAGAGGGAAATGGGTCTGGGTGGGTTACTCTTCGGAGGGTCGGTGTGGACTGGTTGGGCCGAAGGGCCTATTTCCACACTGTAGGGAATCTAATCTATAGGGGTCTGAGAATGTATTTGTCTATAAATGACCCAGTCCTGTTTTGGTTTTTGATGACGTTGGGATGTTTGGTGAGGGATGAATGTGGGCCAACACAACAGCTTTTTCACCACATCCACCATAGCCTTCCACCTCTTTGCCACTTGTTCTGTTACAGGCTGTTCTGCTGTAAAACGCATGTCATTAATGCAAATTCACTGTAATGAAGTGACAAATTGAGGACGTTGATTCTAAAATGCGAACTTTTAAGACATGTGTTGGCTGTAATGCGATTACATCACCAACACTTTAATCGCTGTTTCTAAAGCACAATTTTTCTATCACATGGGGTTGCACAAGAACACAACCATCATGTTAGAGAAGAACTGACTGTACTTGCTTCAATTCAATTCCCGCCTCAGGCAACTGACTGTGTGGAGTTTGCACATTCTCCCCGTGTCTATGTGGGTTTCCTCCAGGTGCTCCGGTTTCCTCCCACAGTCCAAAAATGTGCATGTTACGTGAATTGGCCATGGGAAATTGCCCGTTAGGTGAAGGTGTAAATGTAGGGGTATGGGTTTGGGTGGGTTGCACTTCAGCGGGTCAGTGTGGACTTATTGGGCCGAGGGGCCTGTAAGTAATTTAATCTAATCTAATCTAATAAATTTCCACTTTAGAATTAGTGTCCTCAATTCGTCAATCGCGTTACAGCGAATTTGCGTTCACAAAATGTGTTAAAGCAGAATGACTTGTAATAGAACAAGTGGCAAAGAGATGGAAATTGCCCCTTTGGTGCCTTTTAAATTTTTCCCCTCTCACCCTAAATCTATGCCCACTAGTATTGGACTCCACCAAGCCTGGGAAAAGACCTTGTATATTTACTCAATCCATACCCCTCATGATTTTATAAACCTCTATAAGGTCACCCCTCAGCCTCCAATGCACCAGGGAAACAGCCCCAGCCTGTTCAGCCTCATCCTATTGCTCAAACCCTCCAATCCTGGCAACATCCTTGTAAATCTTTTCTGAACCCTTTCAAGTTTCACAACATCTTCTGATTGGAAGAAGACCAGAATTGCACGCAATGTTCCAGAAGTGGCCTAACCAATGTCCTGTACAGCCTCAATATGACATCCCAACTCTTTTACTCAATGACTAACAATCTTCAATATCAATCTGTAGCTTCAACGTACTCAACAACTGAACATCCGCAGTCCTCTGGGGTAGAGAATTTGAAAGGTTTGTCACTCTCTGAGCAAAGAAATTCCCACTTCAGTCCTAAATGGCTGACCTAAATGGGGAACAACATCTCTGCACCTACTGTCTCCAGTAACATTATCCTGACACTTGCAACAATTACTTGCCCAATAGCTTGTCTTCTCTTGTCTGTTATAACAACTTGCAGTCACAAAGCACTCTCAACATATCCAAATACTTTGTCTGACAAGATTTGACACCATGCCACATAAGAAGGTATAGGACAGGTGACCAAAGAGAGTGTTTTAAATCATAGGGAGGATTATGAAGGGAAGTGTAGAGCTTGGGGTCCAGGCCAGCAATAGATCAAGCAGAACGGGAAGATGTTGCAGAGATAGCAATAGTGATTCATTGCCGTTTAGCACAGAGGTCTTTGTTTTGTATTTTTGTTGCTTATACTTGGGCACTGAGTTTGTTTGCAGTGGAACTATATCAGTCGATATCAATTGCCATCTATCAGTCCAATGCTCTATTTTAAGCACCACCATCACCACTGCAGCTGATTGACAGCAGAAGGTCAGCTACAGTCCAGGGACACTGTTGTGGTGCAGTTACCTCTGGGGTTAGAAACCCACATTCATGTCCCACCTAGTTCAGAAGTGTGTAATAACATCTCTGAGCAGGTTGATTAGAAAATATCTAGTTCAGAGCACTCATTAAGAGAGACTTCAGGGACAGTGGAGGTGGTATGTAGGAAGCAGACAGAAGGAATGCTGTATTCTGTGATGAACCCATTACCAGCTGCCATCTATTGAGAGCCCTTCAAGGGCAGGTACTTGCTACTTCTAGACTTTGGCCAATGACACTTTCTTTTCTTCAATCACAGGATGTGGGTGTCACTGGCTGCGCTACGATTTTGTAGCCCTTCCCTACTTACCCTTGAGAAAGAAGAAAAACACATGCATTTATATAGCATCATTTACTATCTCCGATAGTCACATTCTGCTTTATTTTTAGTGTAAAACCTATGAGGTGTAGTCACCATTGTAACGTGACAGCCAATTTGCACACAGCATGATCCCACAAAGAACAATGAAATAATCTCTTTCACTGATGTTGGTTGATCTCACAAAGAACAATGAAATAATCTCTTTCACTGATGTTGGTTGAGGGACAAATGTTGACCAAGAGCACCTGGGAGAGGTGCCCTGTTGTCTTTAGAAAGAGCACTGTGTGATCTTTTAAGTCCACCTGAAAGGATGCATTTTACCTGAAACATGCCAGCTATGTCAGTGCAGCAATCCCTTCATGCTGTACTGTGAATGTCAGCTTCGATTGTGTGCTCACCTCTCTGGAGTGGGGCTTGAACCCACTGCCTTCTGACACAGTTATTGAGACATAATCATAAGCAACCACCTTGATGGTGCGGGGATTCAGAGGGCAAAGTGGGATGAGGTGAGGATCTGAGGCTTTTTCTTCAAGAAATCCTGTTTGTTCCGCTATAACGTGTGTTTTGTCAGTTTGAATTGGCTGTAATGTGATTGATGAATTGTGGACATTTGGATGACGCAAGTTTTGCACTGAATGGGTATAGCAATTTTCTATTAGTGATGTTAGCCAGTGTGGTGTTCTATAGTGGTTTTCTATAGCGCAAGGTTGCAGAGAAACACAACTGTCGCTTTATAGCAGAACGACCTGTAGAGAGAATTTTAACTTAAAGTACATTCCTGATAAAATCAAATGGCAGATTCCCTTGGTTGTTTGTGGTAAACAGAGTACAGACCCCATACTTCCAAAACCCAAAACATAGAACCGCATCGAACAGCAGATACTGTGTTCGGGCAGGACTTGTTGAACAATTCTCAGCGCAATAATGGTGCATTAATAACTAATGTAAGATGGTCATTTGAACTCTATATGGAACAAGTATGTTTGCTAGAAATGATAGAAATCCTGTTGCAGAAAACTGCTCTCTGCAAACAAAAGCAATAAACCCGAGCCTTGTACCTTAATAGAATAACCCAGGAGTTTGGGATCCCGACAGTTCCCCATTACTTCCCCCATGCCAGTGCCTCAGCTGTTCAGAGTCAGAATGCCTTTTTCTTCTGTGGTATAAATGATTAGGGATTGTTTGAAACTTGGCATTCCTCCATTTGTCCAACGAGTGCAAGATGAGAAGCTTTGGCAACAAGTCTCTCTTTTCAGCAAAATTAAATCACAAATATTTTGTATAAACATAAACGTTGAGAGTATGGCAGAGGCTAAGACTGCTGAAAGGGGAGTGAGTACATCAGTGTTAAAGATGGCAGAAGTCTAAACCCACAAGTGGTTGGGCGTGTTACTCCATTCCACACAACCATTGGCTGCCTAAAGTATCCATCTTATGTGATGCCCTGCATTCCTTCAGCCAGTTAGAAGAGTGACAGATTCCTCCTCACCTGATTGTCAGTCAGTCACCCACTTCAGAAAGTGCCCAGAATTTTAATAAAAGGTACAACACCTTCTATTGCCTCCCACTCTACCCCCTTCGAATCGTATTCCCTTAAATTTGCTCAAAGTAGTCTGCTGTTAGTGAGTTTTGAGAAAGTTTGTAGCTCAGGTTGAGGTTCTGGATGTAGGTTTGCTCGCTGAGCTGGAAGGTTAGTTTTCGCACATTTCATCACCGTACCAGGTAATATTAGTTAGCCTCCATATGGCCCGCTTTCCATTTATGTATTTTTTCCAAAACTCAAGGAAACCCAAACATAAATAGAAAGCGGGCTACACCACCAGTGCATCATCCAGACGCTCACTGATGATGTTACCTAGTATGGTGATGAAACGTCTGAAAACAAACCTTCCAACTTAGCGAGCAAACCTACATCCAGTCTGCTGTGTTAATGGTATGATGTTAAGAAACACAGGTGTAGGGCATTGTTAGTTTCAGTACTGCAAGCATCTACATAGGGCTCTGGTGACACAGTGGTAATATCTCTACCTGTGAGCCAGCAGATCTGTGTGCACGTCCCAGTTGTTACAGAGGTCTGTCATTACATTTGTAAGTAGGTTGATTCAGAAATGTCTAAAGCATTTATGAAGAGTTCTTGTAGTGAACGGGTAGTGTCCCCACCTCTGACCCAGGAGGCACAGGTTCAATTTTCACTTGTTCTAGAGGTGTATAATAAGATGATTGAGCAGATTAATTAGGAACGAGTACTTAGGAACTCTTGTGGCACAGTGATAGTGTCCCTTCCTCTCAACCAGGAGGCCTGAGTACAAGTCCCAGCTGGAGTTCACCTTTGAACACGTACAAAGGGAAACTAAAAATGCTGTCACTTCTCAAAGTCAGAAGTCGCACACACCAAATTCTAATCCAACAGGTTTATTTAAAATCACAAGCTTTTGGCGTTGTGACTTTTGACCTTGTCCACCCCAGTCCAAGCCTGGCACCTCCACATCATGTCTCAATTTGGTATTGATTTAACAAAGCAAAACGAGCTTTTGTAACACACTGGTAATGTCCCTAGCTCTGGGCCAGAAGGTGTGGGTTGAAGGCCCACTTATTTCAGAGGTGTCTGAACAGGTTGATTAAAAAAAACACTCTAGAAGAGAGTTGACTGTCTTTCTAATTGGCTGTCATCTGATTTGATTTGGATTATTAGCACTCGAAAGGGTATAAAGAGAGACTGCTGGGACACTGGGGTTGATCGCTGGGAAGCAGACATGTATAATGCTGCAGTAAAAACAATGACTGCAGATGCTGGAAACCGGATTCTGGATTAGTGGTGCTGGAAGAGCACAGCAGTTCAGGTAGCATCCGAGGAGCAGTAAGATCGACGTTTCGGGCAAAAGCCCTTCATCAGAAATAAAGGCAGAGAGCCTGAAGCGTGGAGAGATAAGCTAGAGGAGGGTGG
>NC_057737.1:7056598-7073788 GCF_004010195.1 Chiloscyllium plagiosum | reverse complement strand
GGGCCTTGGATAGAGGTGAGTGAGGAGGTGTGGGCGCAGGTTTTACAGTTCCTGCGGTGGCAGGGGAAGGTGCCAGGATGGGACGGTGGGTTGTAGGGATCGTGGACCTGACCAGCTAGTCACGGAGGGAACGGTCTTTGCGGAAGGCGGAAAGGGGTGGGGAGGGAAATATATCCCTGGTGGTGGGGTCTTTTTGGAGGTGGCAGAAATGTCGGCGGATGATTTGGTTTATGCGAAGGTTGGTAGGGTGGAAGGTGAGCACCAGGGGCGTTCTGTCCTTGTTACAGTTGGAGGGATGGGGTCTGAGGGTGGAGGTGCGGCTTGTTACAGTTGGAGGGGTGGGGTGTATAATGCTGCATTGTGTGAATAAACCTTGTATCAAGAAAAGTATTAGTGTCTGGCTTTGTACTTCACCACTGTCTTGGGATCGATATAACATACTAGAGATTCCATTTGAAGTTTTGGAAGCTTTAGGCCAGTCCCAGAGGATTGGCAACCTTACAGTGGATGGTAAAATTATAAATGGTGTGTGTTTTCATCAAAAAGAAGAGTGACTGAATATTAAATACTTCTAACTGGGATGAGTTTAAAAAAAAACAAATCTCCTCCATGGATAATCCCATTGAAAAGACGTTACATTCCTCATACTGTGTGCATCACCAGTTCATTATTTGCCCATGACTTTGAAGCTTGGCAGTGAAATTACTGATGCAGTTTGATGTTGCTAGTAATTTCTGCAAAGTCCTGCGAAATGACAAAGCTTGTTTGATAACTGAGATATTTCTGCCCTTTTCATGTGAGACATTGTTCTTGCAGTTGACGGCTGAGAGGTGAAAGTGGAAGGAGTATTAGATACAAAGAAATTGCCAATCCATAGACACAACTCGCCTCCTTTAATTATTCATCAAATTCCAGTCACAGAGCACTTCTTTCTCAGAGATAATTTTTTTTTATTTGCTGACTGGCTTTGACCTGGAGGCTGAAGACGATTTATTGTTGCTTTGCGGGGATGTCTTATGCATGTTCTAGTTTGTCGTTTTTTTTTTCATTTTCTCACTGCTTGCTACAAGAGGGCTGCATCTGTGCGGGCTGGATAGTCCAGGTTGTGTAGAAGGAGGCTATCAAACACTTCATGCTTGTTCCAGCTCCCTTTAAGATCCACTCAATTGGTTGCATCCCTACCCACCCACTCTTTCCTCATAAATTTTTTATTTTAGTTTTGACTTTTTACCCAATTCCCTGTTGAAAAGTGCTGCCGAATCCGTTTTCTGTTTCAGTTCAGGCAGAGCACTGATTCCAAATCATAGCAAAATCTCTGTGCTTGTTTTAAAGATAGGGTCTTCCTGATTCCCCTGGGGATTTTTGCCAGTTATCTTTCAGCATTGGTGGCCATGCATTGATCTGTCTCGACTCTTAGATCTGGAACTGTCTTCACTGTCATGATCTGCAAGTGCCCCCCACCTCTCCCATCCCCTCCAAAAGGTTTGGATTCCTCAGCCCCCCAGCTTCTGTAAAGAAATCAATCAGACATTAAGGGAATCAGGGGATATGGATTATCAGATTGGAAAGTGGAGCTGAAATAGACGATTGCCTTTGATGTTATTGGATAGCAGAGCAGGCATAAAGATGCCCAGTGACTTGTTCCTGTTTCACCCTCTTCATTCCATACCGGTGTGATGTGGAGATGCCAGACTGGGGTGAACAAAGTCAGAAGTCACACGACACCAGGTTATAATCCAAAAGGTTTATTTGAAATCACAAGCTTTCAGAGCACTGCTGCTTCATCAGAAGTGACATCACCTGACAAAGGAGCAGTGCTCCCAAAGCTTGTGATTTCAGATAAATCTGTTGAACTGTATCCAGTGACTTCTGACTTGGTTGATACCTCTTTGACCAAGCACACAGTCCCAGGTTTAGTATCTTTATTTGTCTCAAAGGAGTGTTGAGATCTATCCTTAGATATGAGTTGAATGGAGTAAGTCTCTAATCACTGTTGATGAGCCCTGTACCATTAGGCATTGCTGTTTCTGCTTTAATACTGCTCCAGCAAGTGTAGGCAACATTTTTCAGGCATTTGTTGGATTCTTCAGATACCATATTGAGGTGGGCAGGTTGCATTAGTAATGTGGCAACATAGTGAGAGCAAAGTGTGAAAATACAGTCACTGGAAATGTATTTTTAATAGGGAACAAATGTTTTGTATCAAATTTTTGAATATCTGTGGGTTCTGGGATGATTTTCAAGTATTCATTTGCAACAGCAATTTTCAAATAAAGGTCTTCAGTATTTGCAAAACAGAGTGAGGCACAAAGTGCAGGTTCAAATGTCGGGAGGCATTTGGAGTTCCTGCAGAACTTTCTCTAAACATTACAGAACCACCCTCACAACCTCGTTCTTGGCAAACAGCAAATGCTGCGTGTAGAGTATACACACACACACACACACACACACACACACGGCTATGGTTCCTGACAAACACTTAGCTTTCATTTTTATGCCAATGATTTAAACATTTCAGCACTGTTCTTCTTCCCTCCCCTACATGCACCCTACACCCACAACCCCTCCCTGAATCCCCATTGGTTACAGTTTAGAAAGGATCAGAAGAAGAGGTCATTCAGCCCCTCAAGTCTAATCTATACCAGAACTTGGTCAGTCTGCCTGTGTTCTGTATCCATTTATACAGTCATACAGCATGGAAACAGATCCCTTCATCCAACCAGTCCATACTGACTATAATCCCGAACTAAACTAGTCCCACCTGCCTGTGCAAAGCCCATATCCCTCCAAACGTTTACTAACGAAATGTAATGACTGTAGGAAATGTAGAAGTAAATCTAGAAATCAGCCACAATCTCAAGAGCAGCTGCATGATCCACACTACTCTCAGTCCACCATTTTAGAATTTATGCTCTCATACCACAAAAACCTATCAAATCTCCCGTCTTAATTCTTAATTGCGTAGGTATCGCCTGCTTTTCGTGGAAAAGGCGACTAGCCTTTCACCAGCTTTTGCAGAAAGAAATGTTTTCTTTTCTGCCTTTTCCCCTGAATGGCCTGGTGCTGCTTTGATATTGGTTTGTCACCATGTACCCCATTAGTCACCAACACTTCTTTATCAACACTATCAATTCTGTTCAAGATCCTTAAAAACCTTCATCAGATCGCTCTTTAACCTTCTATAGTTCCTGAACACACACATGCAGTTTATGACAGTGCTTCCCATAACTTAACCCTTCGAGTTTTTGTAACATTCTGCTGAGTTACCCCCAGACACCTCTTCAGTGGCCGGGGGTGCCTTGATGGTGAGTGCTGCTGGCTCATTAGACAGATTGGTAGAGAATGGGGCATTGACCATTAAAGGTCGAACCTGATCCAACCCTTGTGTCAGGGAAGGGGCACTATGGCTGGCTGTCAGAGAAGCCTGATGCTGGCTTCTCTCATAGTTACCCAGATCATTCTGTTTTAACACAACAGTTGCGTTCCTCTGCAACCTCACGCTACACAAAATCGTGCTATGGGAAGCCACTGTAGAAAATCGCACTGTAGAAGATTGCTTTAGAAAATCGACGATGGGAAACCGTTGCAGAAAGTCACGCTGTAGAAGATTGCTATACAAAATCATGCTGTGGGAAACCACTGTCGAAGATTGCTATAGAAAATCGCTATACCTGTTCAGTAGAAAGTTCGCGTTATCCCAACAGCATCTACAATTCGTCAGTCGAGTTACAGCCAATTTGTATTGCTGAAACACGCGTTATATCAGAACGCACTGTATTGGCGTTTCCACCACTCCCGCTGTGCTCTCCCATTGTGAAATTGGTGATTAGGAATCAGCTGTGGCTGTGCTGGAGACTTTGTGGTTTCACCTATCACTTGGTAAATTAGCTAAGCCATTGGCAGATGTTGCATTTTATTGGAAATTTTCTTCCTTCCCCCAAGATTCTCAACCTAGAAGGATTACTGTGAAAGTGAGGCTCAAATTAACATAGAGATGGCATGAGCAGGAGCTGCACAGTCTGATTGTAAATCATAGCACTGCTTCAATTCCAGTCTCTTGGCTATCCCCCCATATTCTTAACAGCCTAGAATTTTAAATCTAGACTTCCCTCCCTGAACCCACAGGCATGTGAATAAGGGGACCCCTTATTTTTAAACAGCGAGGTCTAGTTCTAGGTTCTCGAGGGAACATCCTTTCCTCATCCACCCTGCCACCAGCCCTCAGGACCTTATCTGTTTCAGTCAAGTTGCCTCTTACTCTTCTGAACTCCAGTGGAGACAAGTTCAACCCATCCAACCTCTCCTCCCTCCATTCCAGGTATTAGTCCAGTAAACTTGTTTGAGTGGTTGCGACACACGTGCATTCTTTCTTCAATAAGCAAACTTATACTGTGTGCAGTAATCCTGATAATGATCCCACCAATGCCCTGTATTACACAAGCATAGTCTCCCTGCTTTAGTATTTACCTCCCCTTGTGATAAATAATGGTAATCCATTAGTTTGTCACGTCTCTTCCTTCCTCTCTCTATTTCAATCCCATTGCTTTAACCTTGGTCAATTGTCTGAATATCTCCTCATGTGCCGGGATGTTGAATCTGTCTGGTCACACTGTCACAAAGCACATTAAGGGCATCTCACTCCATTATTCTTCTTTCTTATTCTTCTCATGCTTACGTCTGTTTGCAGCACTAGATCTTCCTGGAGAGGATCATCAGCCTGTTATGCATAAGCCTGAGGGGCATCATTCCACATTGAGCATGACTGGCCAGGAGACTCTCTCATGCTGACCACTAGCTGTGGTTGGAGATGATGACATAGTGGCAATCCCACTGAACAGGTAATTCAGGTGGTACTGTGGGGACATGGCTTCAAATCCTGTCACAATAGTTGATGAAATTTAAAATAAATCTTCGAACTTAATATAAAATTTGAAATTGAAAGCTAAGTTTATTGTTTCTGACAACCATCATCAGTTGATATGAAGACGCATCTATTTCACTAATCCTATTATAGGGTCATAGTCATACAGTATGGGAAATGAGAGCCTTCGGACCAACCAGTCTATGCCAACCATAATCCCAAACCAAACTAGTCCCTCCTACCTGTTTTTGGCCCATATCCCTACAAACATTTATTATTTATGTACTTATCCAAATGTCCTTGAAAAAGAGACCTGTTGTTCACGTTATCCATAGCCATCATTATTTTATAGACCTCTATAAGGTCACCTCTCAACCTCCTACACTCTTGTGTAAAGAGTCCCAGCCTATCAAGCCTCTCTTTATAACTTGAACCCTCCATACCCAGCAACATCCTGGTAAATCTCTTTTAAACCCTCTCTAGCTTAATCATATCCTTCCCATAACAAGGAGACCTGAACTATGCACTGTCCTCCATAACAGGCCTCATCAACGTCCTGTATAATCTCAATATAATGTCCCAACTCTTATTCTCAAAGGCCGGGGTAATGAAGGGAAGACCTTACCTGGTCTGTCCTACATGTGACTCCAGACCCACAGCAATATGGTTGACTCTTGTCTGCCCTCTGGGAAATTAGGCATGAGCAATAAATGCTGGTCATTCCAGCAATGCTTACATCCCATGAAAGAATAAAGAAATGTCAGGCTTATCAGAAGGGTAGACATGTTGTGACACACATTTCATTATATTAATGGCAGCTCCAGTTTCCTCCCACAATCCAAAGCTGTGCAGGTTAGGTGAATTGTTCATGCTAAAATTGCCCATAGTGCTCAGCGATGTGTAGGTTAGGTCATTACTTAGCAGTAAATGTAGAGTGGTGGGGGAATGGGTCTGGGTGGGTGACTCTTTGGAGAATCAGTGTGTAGGGCTGAATGGCCTGTTTCCACACTAAGGATTCTGTGTTCTATGATAAATGCAAACTACAGGCTGCTTTAATTTCTTGCTGTTACCCCTGGTGGACAAGCACTTTACAAGGGCTCGTGTACTGCCCTGTTAGTTTGATCAGTGGAATTTTAAGTTTTACACATCTGGTTAACTAAAAGCAGCAAAATACATGTCACCGCAGCAGTAATGATGTCACCGCATTACCAATTCTGCTGTTTTACGTCAGCACCACCAAGTGTCTTGTTTCCATGCCAACGCCCCATCTTTTGAGGAAAGATAGAGCATCAGGTTTTTGCACAATGCGCAGTTGCCTCACACAAAGGTGACGCACTGGAGCTGACATTTATAGTTACAGTTGCAGCTTTAAAAATTGAGTGTGTTTTATTTATCTTATCAAATGGTACAAGAGAGGGTTAAGGGAGGTATTTATCAGAGACTTTCAGAGTCAGATGCAGTGAAATCTTGTTTCCGCTTGTTGGCAAATTGACACCAAGTTACGACACAGTCTGAAAATTCTCACTGAAAGAATTAAAGCGGAAGTTAGAAGATTTTTTTTTCACTGGTAGAATTATGAGAGCATGAAATTTCAAATTCCCACCTTGTTTCCAAATCCCTCCCTGGCCTTGCCCCTCCCTATTCCCTTCCAGATCTCTATTTCCCCCTACCGCCCCCCACACCCCAATGCCGGTCTCTTGCAATCTCCTTCAATTATTGTGGATTCCCAATTTTAATCTCTCCACCATTGGTGGTTGTGCCTCTAACTGGAATTCCCTCCCTAAACCTTCCAGTGTTCTGTCCTCATTTAAAACCCTAACCCGAAACTTAACATTTTGACCATCTGACCTTTTATCTCCATGTGACTTTAATTTTATTCTTTCATGGGATATGGGCATTGCGAGCAAGACCAACATTTGTTGCCTATCCCTAATTACCCCTCAAGCAGAGCAGTTTTTTCAGGAGATGGGTTACCGTTGCTGTGGATCTGAAGTCACATGTAGGTCAGGCCAGGAAAGGACGACAAGTTTCCTTCCCTGATGGGTGAAAGGGCTTTAGTGAACCAACTGGGTTTTTTATGATAATCATTGACACAACTACCATCAATGAGGCTAGCCTTTTGTTATGAAGTGAATTTAAGTTCTACCACAGTCACACATTAAGATTTGAAGCCACGATCTCACAGCAATAAAAACAGATAGTAGAAAGGAAAACAGAGTTATTGTTTCGAGTCCTGTGACCCTTCACCAGAACTGAATGTCAGAACTATTCCAACGAAGGCTTACTGGACTCAAAACTCTGTTTCTCTCTCCACAGATGCTGCCAAAACCGCTGAGTTTCTCCAGCAATTTCTGTGTTTGTTTCAGATCTCCAGCATCCACAGTTACAGAGTCGTAAAGTCATACTGTACGGAAATAGACCCTTCAGTGCAACCGTCCACTCTGACCATGTTCCCAAACTAAACCAGTCCCACCTGCCTGTGGTTCGCCCATATCCCTCCAAACCTTTCCTATTCATGTACTTAGTCGAGAGTGTGGTGCTGGAAAAGCACAGCCAGTCAGGCAGCATCCAAGGAACAGGAGAATCGATGTTTCAAGCATAAACCTTTCATCAGGAATGGCTCATTCTTAATGAAGGGCTTATGCCCGAAACATTGATTCTCCTGCTCCTCAGATGCTGCCTGACCTGCTGTGCTTTTCCAGCACCACACTCTCGACTCTGATCGCCAGCATCTGCAGTCCTCACTTTCTCCTATTCATGTACTTTTCCAAATGTCATTTAAATGTTGTAACAGTACCTGCATCCATACTTCCTTTGGCAGTTCATTCCACACAATAACTCTCTGTAAAAAAAAAAGTTGCCTTTCATGTCCTTTTTTATAACAAAATTCTCCTCTCAGTTTTAAAATATGGCTTGTTATTTTGAACTCCCACTCTAGAGAAAGGACCTTTTGGTATTCACCTTATCCATGACCATCATGATTGTAAAAACCTCTATAAGGTCACCCCTCAGCTTCCCCCACTCCAGGGAAAACAGTGCCAGGCTATTTTTATAACTCAAATCCTCCATTCCTGGCAACATCTTGGTAAATCTTTTTTGAACCCTTTCCAATTTAACCTGTAGCAGGGTGACCAGAACTGCTGCCTTGTCTTATTTCCTCAAAACAATATTCCTAAGCCTGTGGATTACTAGTCCAGTGACATTACCATTAAGCCACACCATTGCTCCCCTTGGTATAGCATTTTCTTCAGTAATGCCCCTATGAAACGCCTGGAGACAAATGATTATGTTTAAGGTGCTATTGAGGTGTAAGTTATTGTTGCCATGGGGATTATTTGCCACAAGTGCCGATTGAGGCAGAAAGCAAACAACCGATCAAATGGACAAGTGTTTACAAAGGAAGAGTGCAGGAAGGTCGCTGGGAATGCAATTTCAAGTAGGTAACTTCGGTTGAGGAGCTGGCACTGATTGTAATTTTCAAGATTCCTTGGGGGACACAGGACCTTTGAGAGGAATATTTTCTCATAGACAGTCGCAATTTTCTTGTCCAGCAGTCTTTGTCTCTTGCAAGATTTCTGTTTTAATTCCTGTCATAAATCAGCAGAAACATAAGGGGCAGAAAGTGGGATAGGAATGGGGGGGGGATGAGAGCACAGTGAGGAGCTGGCTGGGGGGGGGAGGGACCCCTGTGGCCTGCTAGCTGCTTTTTGTGGTATCCTTCAGTTCAGCTCAGACAGTTTCCAAGAGTGTTTCATTAGCTGGCGCCGGCAGGCTGGCAGAGGTGACCAGCTGCCTTGCAATGCTACTGACCTCAACCAGCCTGCATTCCTGAACTTCATCTCATTTACACTGGAACACACAGTTTGAAGCTCTTCCTTTTTCTTTCTAACTTAAAATATAAATACATTGGGGATCTGGGGATGTTCGACTAACTTAGAGTGACTCCTGCTGTATTAGCTTCAGAGTGAGTGCAGGCTGAGGTGGTCAGTGGGGTGGATTATGAATCCTTGTATCTCCCTCTTGAGCTTCCTAAGCAGCCAAGGTGAAGATGTGTTTAGACAGGGTTTCTGCATATCCTGTTGGAGTTGTGTCCCACAGTGCAAGTGAATGCCTCAAATCTGACACTCCCTCCCATTGTTGTTCTCCTCCCCGCTCCCTCCACCTCCCCCAGACTAAACCTTCGAAGCATGAGCAGTTGTCAGGAGCCCGCAGTGGTGTTGGTTGAGAGATAAATAGCCGCAAGACACTGCGAATACTCTATGACCTGCAGCTGAGATGAAGTTTAATGTTTCATGTGAAAGTGGCACCTCTGGCAGTGCAGCACCTTCTCTGTACTGCACGTGAACTTGTCAGCCTGGTTGATGTGCTTCGGTTTCTGGAGTGGGATTTGAATCCAAAGCCATACTGATAGCCACTGAGGACACATGATCCTCTGATAATCTTCTCCTCCCTCCCCCAGTCCATGGCTACATGGTGTGGGACATGGAGGATATCACAAAACTGAAATGAAGTGGACCAGTCATACCTGTGTAATGTTTTGTATGTACTGTATACTGTGGCTTCAAGAGCTGCAAGTAACTCCCTCCAAAGCTTCTGTGTCATCCACAAGTCAGGAGTGTGATTGATTACTCTCCACATGTCATGATGTTCTCAGCTCCAATGTCTCCAACATGTGAACAGCTTGACATCCAAATCAAGAGCAGTCCCATGCCTGATCGGCACCCCATCGACCAGTTAAATAACTATTCCTTCTTCCATCAGCGCAGAGTGGCAGCACTGTGTACCATCGACAAGATACTGTGCACGACCTCACCAAGGACCCTTCCACAGCACCTGGCAAACTCATAACCTCTACCACCTAGAAGGACAAAGGCAGCAAATATGTGGAAACACCACCACCTGCAAGTTCCCCTCCAAGTCCACATCATTGGGACTTGGAAATTTACCATCATGCCTTCACTGTTGCCAGGTCAAAATCTTGGAATGTCCTTCCTCACAGCCCTGTGAGGGTCTCTATACCATGTGGAGTGCAGTGGTTCAAGAAAGAAGCTCACCACCATCTTCTGCAGGGCAATTAGAGATGGGCAGTAAATGCTAATGCAGCCACTGATGCCCACATCCCCCACGAAAGAACTTTGTTTTAAAAATGCCACTTCGTGTACCTCCAACACAAGCTCACAATCCAAACACTCTGGAGCTTCACTGCTGCCAGCGTTAGAATGCATCATCCTTCCATATGAGGTACTTCCAACTCAAAACATTTCTTCAGGCTCATCTCTTTCAACTCTGTACTCAACTTGGGCTCGGCATTGATTTGCATCCTGGCACTATGATGTTGGTTTACTAATGTAGCACTGAGGAGTTAATGGGACCCATGACGTTTTCCAGCATTGATTAGTTGAACCATTAAGTCCCTACATGCAGTTGGACTTACTTTTCAGCAATGTGTGTACTGTAAAAGACCTTGGAGCAAGTCTCACTCACCAGATCGCTCTCCTGCGATGAATGATGTAGCTAAAACCCAGCCCTCTGCAAGATTCATTACCTCGGTGAGCTGCTGGGTGACCTTGGTTGAATGTCTAAAGTTTGGTTGAGCTGAAATGCTGTGAGCCTGGTTCTGTTCCCACATCTTGTTCCCTCTCAGTCCCTGGGAGCTATCCTTCCATTGACCAGATCACAGTCAGGGTCGGGGTCCTGGGCCAACTCTTTGGGCCATCAGATAGGGTCACTGCGGGGAAATATAATCTCGCTTTAGCACAGTACCTTGAGAGCCTTGGCAGCAAGTCGCACAGTGTTCCTAGACATCATGAGAATGGAATTAAGCTCAGTCTCTCTTTTATAAGTTACCTGAGCCTTTGGTCACTCATCCTAATAGCCTCTTGTCAAACTACTGATTAGAATATTCCCTTACAATGCTCATGTGAAATGCATTAGGATGGTTAATACATTGAAGGTGTTACATAAAGGCAAGTCTTTGTTGTTTACTGTCTCTCTCCCTCCCTCTGAAGATGTTTACTTTGTTTCCAACTTTTCTTTTCACATGTGCACACCAACATTCCCGCTCATTCTTTGTTTTTTTAGGAGTGTGTGATACCCTTTACTTTGTTGGCACAGAAGTTTAACTTGCTCTTGGCTGGTGGCTGAGGACTTTTACGCAGCCCCACAACAAAGCCAATTTTCTTCACTCTGTATTTGCGGTCATGTTTTCAGCAATTGCCCTCCTCAATCTCTCTGCCTCTTTCTCTCCTCTTTACAAAGGATTCTTTTTTGACCATGTCTTTGTTCACCTGTCCTAACATGTCTTCCTGTGTCTCAGAACAAAATCTATTTTCCAAGTGTGTGTGTGTGAGAGAGAGAGAGTGTGTGTGTGTTTAATTCTTCATGAATTATGCTACTCGTTCTGTGTGCCTTCAACCAATGGATGCACTTGGCTGAAGTTGTCATTTTTTAAGGTGAATCGAAAACGATTTGTTGGAGTATTTTTTTGTTCACACTCCATTAGTGTGAAACTTATTGAATTGCAAAGGTCAAATCAACCTAATGTTTATTTAGCCAGAGGATTGAATAATGCTGACTCCTGAGCTGCACTCAGTTTCTGCTCCTGTGACATCTTTGGGCTTCTCCTTAGTTTACAGAATTTTATTAAAGCCCACCTCCATCGCCAAATTTACATCCCCTCCTCTCATGTAGACGCTAGGGTTCAAGAAAAGCAGGTCAGAGGCTGGGGACCATGCAGCAAATAATTCACTTCCCGATTCCCCAAAGCCTGTCCAGAAGGCACAAGTCAGGAGTGTGATGGAATACTCCCCACTTGCCTGGATGAGTGCAGCTCCAACAACATTCAAGAAGCTTGACACCATCCAGGGCAAAAACAGTCTGATTGGCTAGCCCCTAGTCCACCATCTTTGACATTGACTCTCTCCACTCACCGATGCTTAGTAGCAGCAGTCTGTACCATTTACAAGATGCACTGCAGCAACTCAACCAGCCTCCTTCGACAGCACCTTTCAAACCCATAACCACTTCCACCTGGAAGGATAAGGGCAGCAGATACATTGGAACACCACCACCTTCAAGCTCCCTTCCAAGCCACTCACCATCCTGATTTGGAAATGTATCACTTTTCCTTCAGTATTACAGGGTAAAATTCCTGGAATTTCTTCCAGGATATTGTGGGTGTACATACATCAAATGGTCCACAGTGGTCCAAAAAAGGCAGCTCAACACCACCATGTCCAGGACATTCAGGGATGAGCAGGGAATGCTGCTCCAGCAATACTGTGGGATCTTGCTCGGATGGTGTAAAAAAACACAATGGCAATAGCGTGAGAGGGAGACAGGGCTTGCTGGGAGGTCCTGTTCAGTGTGGGGCAATAAGTATGGACTGGCAACATAAGGGGGAGAGGAAACCGGTAAACCAAAGGAGAGGGAATGTAGGAGCTGGAGGAGGCCATTCAGCCCCACTGGCCTATTCCTCCATTCATTTGGCAACAATCCAGCCATCTCTGGTCAGAAAGTTCTGTCAGAGCTAGCTTGAACCTCCTTCTGGGGAGAGCTTTAGGGGGTTTCCACTCCCCTCTGTGCAGCGTGATTTCAGCTTCCTGTTCCCTCCTCTGAACTCTCCCAACAGCAGAAATGGTTTCTGTCTCCCACCCTCACCCCCACCCCCACCCAACAATGATTAAAGGAATTGACAGCAGTTCAGGCTGGCCATCCTTGTGCCGATCGGAATTGTGACATTCCCTCACTGAAAAGGTGAGGGATGCGTGCTTGTTTGAGTCACTTTGAGCAAGGAGGAAAGGGGGCAGCCCTGGTTCCTACCTCAGGTTCCCTGTCACACTGCCTCTGGCAGCAAAGCCTTTGAAGGTAGGCCGGACCTTAAAACGAAGAGCAACAAACCTTGAGTGACGGCTTCTGTGATGGTGCATGTGGCCATCGATTTTTCTTCCAACTTTTCCCACTGGGCTCATCTGTCTTTGTTCTTCTTGCTTTCAGTACCGATCGACTCCACAGCAGGAATAAAGATGCTCTACGTGTTTGTCGATATCAAAATTGACAGTGCGCATTTTGTTGACACAGTTCGATTCAACTTTCCCAAGGGCTCGGCCCTAGCTCTGGTCAGCACCATCCAGTTTGTGGCTGCGCTGCAGGTAAGGAGACAGTGTTGTCACACCACTGTACATGCATTGTTATACCACACCCTGGCTCAGAGTCATCCCTTAATTTCATCATTTCCAAATGTAATTCCATGACTATGCCACCCTAACCTCATCACAAAACCATCCTAACGTCATTGCTGTCCCACTTTAACGTCATTATCCCACGGTAGTCTCAATTGTAACTACGTCTTCATTACTGCAAAGTAACTCCTGGGTATTAAATAATATCCCTGGCATTGCCTGGTCACTGACCCCCAAGTAAACCAACATTATGTGACTGTGCCCAACCATAGTGTCAACTCTATACCCAGAACACAGATGAGAGCGTGGGAATTAACTGTTAAAGCAGGAGGTCAGCCCCCTACATACACACACACATCCCCCCCCCCCCCGCACCAGTGACATTTACACAGCAGCTTTGGCACCAGGCAAAGCCTCCCCCCAGAGCCTGAGCAACAGTCCGGCACTGTCACCTCCAGCCTCAGCTAGAACAAAAAGTCCCTCCAGCTCTAAAATAAATTCAAGTGTCAACATCAATGAGCGAAAGAATTTGTTCTATTTATTGGCTAGGAATCTGACAGCACCTTGTACATCCCACAGGGGAATACGGCTGGAGATGAGTTGATTGAAAGTGTTGGATCCTGGGGTTTCCTCACAGGATTCCAGGTCTCATCTGTTAAGCAAGTTTTGAGTGTCTGAATACTCGATCAGATCTTTGGATAATTGACAGACAGAGTAAATGATTTTCCAGGGCAATTCTGATGGCTCCCCAACTCCAGCTTGCTGTGCTGCTGTTATATTCAGCCTCTGAAGGTCTCCTGTACTCTGAGCTATCCATTTCATGTGAACACCCTGATTACTATCCACAGTTAGTATCTTCATTGTGTTTTTGGGTTGCGTTACCTTCAATGACTCTCAAAGACTGTTAACCACAAAGCACTCATGTTTAGCAGAGATCTGAGCAAGAGTCACATCAGACTCGAAACATTAACTCTGTTTCTATGCAGATTCTGCCAGACCTGCTGAGTTTCTCCAGCACTTTCCGTTTGTATTGGATTCATTCATAGAATCCTTACAGTGTAGAAACAGGACATTTGGCCCAACAAGTCCACACCGACCCTCTGAAGAGTATCCCACCCAGACCCATTTCCCATTCCTTTTACTTTACATTTCCCCTGAATAATGCACCTAATCTACACATCCCTGGACAATATGGGCAATTTAGCGTGGCCAATTCACCTAACCTGCACACCTTTGGACTGTGGGAGGAAACCCACACAGACACTAGGAGAATGTGCAAACTCCACACAGACAGTTGCCTGAGGCTGGAATTGAACCTGGACCCTGGTGCTGTGAGGCGGCAGTGCTAACCACTGAGCCACTGTGCCGCACTTTTGCTTGATTTTAGTTTGGCAAAGATTGTAATGGTTATAGAACCAAGAAGGGTGGATAGAGTTAGGATTAAATGGTTGAATTGTTTACATATATCCAAATTAGGGGAGGTGCTGGCCTAATGGTATTATCACTGAACTGTTAATCCAAAGACCTGAGTTTGAATCCTGTCATGGCAGATGGTGGAATTTACATTCAATAAAAATCTGGAAATATGAGTCTGATGACGACTATAAATCCATTGTCGATTGTTGGGAAAAATGCATCTGGTTGATGAATGTCCTTTTGGGAAGTAAAGGGCTATCCTTCCTTGCCATGTAAATGCAGGCCTCGCCAGCAAAGCCCTCATCCTGTGAATGAAGAAGAAAACCCTTGCCTCTGTTACATTCCCTCCTGCCACACTCCATTGCCAGCGGTTTTGCTTTCCGATGTCTCGGGGCCCACACTTTCGAATTCCCACCCAAACACCTTCCAACTTTCCACCACCTCCATCTCCTCTGCTTCCTTTAGGGCTCAATTACAATCCAACTCTTTAATCAGGATTTTGGTCCTTTACCCCTTCCCCTCCCTGTCTTTACTTGCTAGTAACATGTCTGTTAAGACTCACTGAAGGGCTTTGGGTGTTTTGCAATAATGAAGGAGCGGTTTAAAGGCAGGATATTCCCCTCGCTGAATTCTACACAGTACGTTTTGGAAGTCTCCTGATACTGGGCCAGCTGTTTCCAGTCAATGTTAAGAATCTGTCCAGTCCCTGAGCAGTGGTGAGAAAGTTGGGAAAACCATTTGATGTGGCCAGCAAGGAGCTTCCTCACGTTGATAACAAAATTCCCCATTCTCCAGCCGAGGATTGAGCAGTGAGATGGGATTCTCACCAGTGAGCAGTGAGAGGGCTATCATCATGAGTCAACATCGTTATTATGTCACTGGCCTTATGATGTGGAGCTTCCCATTCTCCCACCCTCCGGGTAGAAGCCAGACAGCAATAATTCCCACCATGAGGGGCACAGCGGCTACCTGGTACCTCCAGCCTACTGCATAGAACATAGAACATTACAGCGCAGTACAGGCCCTTCGGCCCTCAATGTTGCTCCAGCCTGTGAAACCAATCTGAAGCCCATCCAACCTACACTATTCCATTATCATCCATATGTTTATCCACTGCATGCTCCTCTGGCCCTCCATCCATCACCAACATTTCAGGACAGGTTCCACGCTGTAGGTAAAAGAAGGCATCTCACCACCAGCTTCTCAGGGGCAATTAGGGATGGGCCTGGCACTCTCAATTAGACAATACATTTCAACCAATCAGCATATCCTGTACTGTTCTCACTCAGTTGTTTATCTAGCTTTTCCTTAACTACTGCTTAGTTAATAATCCATAACCATTCCTTGTGATAGCAAGTTCTGCATTTTCATGATTCTCTAGGTAAATGAGTTTCTCTTGAATTCTTCCTTTGATTTATTAGACTGCCTTATACTGAAGGCCTGTAGTTTTGATCCACCCCCATGACTGGAATACCTTCTCTACATCAGCCCTGTCAACCCTCACTGTATTGTATTAAGATCTCTATCGGGTTCCCTCGTGATCTTTCATGGAGAATGGAACTCTGCCCTGTTCAGCTTCTTTGACAGTTGTCGCTTTTTTCTCTCTCTTGTTCCTCCTACTTATTCCCACTCACTTTTCAGCAGTGATTCCATCAGGCAAAACTGGGCAGCCAATAAAGTGTTCACACTCTGGAATGCATTGCAGGCCAGTTGATAAATCCAGGCTTAAATCTGCTTTCAGAATTGTTAGCAGCGGAGGCACCTGCCTTTGATGAGAAAGCAGTGGCAGTGTGGCAGTGCTATGTGCAATAAAGGTGATCAATTCTCATTCCCCTCGCTCCTGAACTCCTATGTAAACTTGCAGTGGCAGTCTGACAAGACGACGTCAGCTATGTTATTTGATGCAGCATTTTTACCTGAATCCAACACTTCACAGAATGACATCCTGATAGATTGCCGTGACTGCTTTCAGCTGACCTTATTGAATGGAAAGTGGGAGAGATGAATGAATATTTCTCGAAGCTCTTCTGGTGATTTGGGGCATTTATCAGTTTTCTGACTCCAAACTTGATGAAGTCCATTATCCCTGCGCATCATTTGACAGGTGATAATTTGGACATTATTCCCTGATGAAAGGTAGCGCCCAGATTATCAGACAGAATGATTGCTGTGAGCAGAGAGGTTTAGAGAGAGGTTGGTGGATGCAGGTTCATTTCTGTTCCTATCACCCCCACAATCCGTTCTCCTCTGAATGTGGTGGTCTCAGTGTTAGCGGGCAGGTGTAAGGAAGAGGAAGCAACTCTCCGTTTCTCTGAGCACAGTGGGCATGGAGCTCTTTGCAGAAAGGAGTGGGAGACTGTTAACAGAAATAGTTACCAAGATAGTGTGGATGCTGAAAACCTGAAAAAGATAAACCTCAGATCATCGTGCATCACCTGCACAAAGAGGAATGAGGTAAACATTTCAAATCAGTGTTCTTTCATCAGAACGAAAGAGCAAATCTGATTGTGTCCTCAATCACAGCCAGATGTAAACAACCTGGTGGGTATGCCCCTCATGCTGCCACATAGGCACAGCCACACACCCAACACTGACACCCCAACACACCCAGCACAGGCATCCCCACACCCAGCACAGACACCTCCACACCCCCACACCCAGCACAGACACCCCCACGCATCCACACCCCAACACACCCAGCACAGACACCCCCACACACCCAGCACACACATC
>NC_057737.1:7021477-7054923 GCF_004010195.1 Chiloscyllium plagiosum | reverse complement strand
ACACACACACACACACACACACAGAGCAAAGGAGGGACATGTGCACACACAGCGAGGAAGGGACGCAACACACAGTTGTGAGCGACATACAAACAAACACAGTGAAGGGGGTTACCCACAGACACACAAGGGAGAAACACGTGCACACACACACACACACGTACACACACACACACAGAGTGAGGGTGGAACCACACACACACACACACAGAGCGAGGGAGGGACACACACACACAGATACAGTGAGGGGGGACATGTGCACACACACAGCGAGGGAAGGTCATGCACACACACACACACAGCGAGGGAGGAATGGACACACACACACACACACACAGATACAGCAAAGGGGTATACGCACACACACACAATGAGGGGGACCTGCATACTCACAGCGTGGGAGGGAGACACACTTACACACAGAGGGAGAGACACGCACGTAAACACACACACAGAGCGAGGGAGTGATACGCACACACACAGCGAGAGAGAGAAACATACACACAACGCGATGGATTGACACACATTCAAACAGTGAGTGAGGGACATGCAGTGAAGGGGGAAATATAAACACATGCAGTGAGGATGTGACACGTACACACAAACAGTGAGGAAGGGACACTCACATACATACACACACACAGCAAGCGAGGGACATGCTGAGACACACAGCGAGGGAGTGAAGCGCGCACACACAGCGAGGGAGGGACGCGCATATACAAAGCGAGGGAGGGACAAGCACACCCAGCACAGACACCCCCACGCTCCCACACCCAGCATAGACACCTCCACATCCCCACACCCAGCACAGACCCCTCCACACCCCAACACAGGCACAGTCTCACATGCAGCACAGATAACCCCACACACACCCACACAGCCCCATGTGTATGCGCAGACCTGCTTCTCTGCACAACCACTTCCTTGCATGCACACCTCCTTGCACACAGACATGCTTCTATACCCACCACCTTGCATGAACACATCCTTGCATATTCACCTGTTTGCATGCACACGTACTTCAATGCACACACATTTTCGCGCACACAGAACCTTGCAAACACACACACACAGCCATGGTTGCATACTTTCTTTTGTGCACACCTACTTACACAGACATCCTTGCACAAGCATCTCTGTCTGGAAGCCTCCATGTGCACACATGCTTCATCACAAGGTATTGATCTTGTTTGAGGATAACCTTTAGGACATTGTGGTTTAGAGTGAGAATGGGCGATTGCTTCTCAGTCTTAGAAAGGCAGGCAGGCAGGTAGTGCAGGAGTTTCTGAAATCCAACTCACCTAATGGCTGGTTTTCTTTTTGGATACAGGTGAGGGCAATGGTTTGTCAGAGAAATGTAGCAAGAGCTAAACTTGTGGCACCACAAGTGGTTTAATGCCTAGGTGAGGCAGGAGAAGAATGAAAGGGCACTTGTGATCAATGATTCAGTAGATGTGCAAACGGCAGGGACAGGCATTTCTGAGGCTATAGACATGGCTCCAGTATGTTACCTTCCTGGTCTACAGGCACAGAGTGATAGCAGGACAGTTCTTTGAGGCTGGGTAAAGAAGGATTGTGGCCCATGTTGACATCAAAGGTATAGGTAGAAACAGGGATGAGATCCTGAAAGTAAAAATTAGGGAGCTAGGTGGGAGACTGAAATGTAGGCCTCTCAAGGAGAAACCTCAGGATCACTCTTAGTCCCACAGGCTGCTGAGTATAGAAACAGGAAGAATGAGAGAGTGGTCACGTGACTGGATAAATGACTCAGAGGAGAGGACTTTCGATTTCTGGTTGGAGCTAAGAAAAAATTCTGGTCAACGACCAACTCTGAAGTTCAGCCTGGAGGTACAGCAAGGAGAAGGTGAGGACTGCAGATGTTGGAGATCCCAGTGGTGATGAAATCAAATGGGATGTTGGCCTTCATAGCGAGAGGATTTGAGTTGTCACAAAGCTAGTCATTTATTTTTCTAAAAGCTGTTCCTTGGCTCAAGGAGACTCTGTCCTTCATTTTTTTCAGAGGGGTAATATACCTGGCTGGGCTCCGATCAATCTGGTTTGGTACAGAGATGAAAAGGATTTTGAGAGGCCTTTTATTTATATGTAAACAGATAAGACTTCAGGCCAAAGCGGTCATGTTTTAGAAGTGACCTGTAGAATGAAAGGAAAGTGGTCAGCTCTCTAGCTGAGCTGTTTAATTCAGTCCAGAGAGAGTTGGGAAGTTCAGCAGTGGACTGTGTGAACAGGCTTTTTCTCTTACTGCCCTTCTAACTTCATCCTGTAAGCATCCGTCCCATTTTTTATACTGTTCTTCAAAAGGGTTTACTTATTGGGACTGTTGTGTATATTCGGAACAGCATAATTAGATCTAGTTTAGATAGGAGAAAGTGAGGACTGCAGATGCTGGAGATCAGAGTTTAAAAATGTGTTGCTGGAAAAGCGCACCAGGTCAGGCAGCATCAAAGAAGGGCTTATGCTCGATACGTCGATTCTCCTGTTCCTTTGATGCTGCCTGACCTGCTGAGCTTTTCCAGCAACACATTTTTAAGCTCTAGTTTAGATAGACTGAGTTTTGTAGGGATTCTTTATTCTGTTCTTTGTGTTTCATTGTGTAATTTTGTGAATAAATTTCTGTCTGTTTTAAAACCTAGTAGCCACCCTAGCTAGCTTACTCCAGTTAATTTTCACTGTACACTTACCGAAACAATTGCAAAGTTATGGTCTGGGTTGCTTGCTCAGGAATGGTTTGAGTGGTCTGGCCTCGTCCATAACAGAGTACAGGAGCAGGGATGTCTTGCTGCAATTGTACAGGCCTTGGTGAAACCACACCTGGAGTTATTGTGTATAGTTGTAATTTCCTTATCCAAGGAAGGATGTTCTGGCAATGGCGGGAGTGTATTGAAGGTTTTCCACACTGATTCCTGGGTTGGCAGGACTGATGTATGAAGAAAGACTGGATCAGTTCGGTTTATGTTCACTAGTCTTTCAAAGAATGAGGGGAATCTCATTGAAACGTATAAAATTCTAATAGGACTAGACAGGTTAATACAGGAAGGATTTTCCTAAGTATGGGAAAGTCCAGAACCAGACGTTACAGTCTAAGGAGAAGAGGTAGATCATTTAGGCGAGGAAATTGAGAGGTATTCCTTCATCCAGAGAATGGAGAGCCTGTGGAATTCTCCGCTGCAGAAAACAGTTGAATCTTTTCTAGAAGGAGTTAGATATAGTTCTTAGGGCTAAAAAGATCAAAGGGTATGGGGAGAAAGTGCAAATAGGAAGCTGAGTTGGATGATCAGCCATGGTCATGTTGAATGGTGGAGCAAGCTTGAAGGGCCGAATGGCCTACTCCTGCTCCATTTTCTACGGCTCCCCAGAACTAGTGCCAAGTGTCCCTTGATTCAGACCCAATTTATTCCACACCAATTTTTGATCTAAGCATTCATCTCTCCAATCCTATTTGGGTGGCACAATGGCTCAGTGGTTAGCTCTGCTGCCTCACAGCGCCAGGGTCCCGGGTTCAATTCTTGCCTCGGGTAACTGTCTGTGTGGAGTTTGCACATTCTCCTTGTATCTGCACGGGTTTCCTCCGGGTGTTTCGGCTACCTCCCACACTCCAAAGATGTGCAGGTTAGGTGAATTGGCCATGCTAAATTGCCCATAATGTTAGGTGCATTAGTTAGCGGTAAATACAGGGTAGGGGAACGGGTGTAGGTGGGTTACTCTTCGGAGGGTCAATGTGGACTTGTTGGGCCAAAGGGCCTGATTTCATACTGTAGTGAATCTAAAAATCTAAAATCATATGCCAATTTGCATGTGGCTCAGATAATCTTTCAGCACTACTTAATTTTGTGGTTCTGCCTTTTCCTTTAGCTCCGACCTGCTCCTAATCCCTCAACTGAATCTCTTTTCTAGCCCTACCTTTGTCATTGGTACCTACGTGTACCACAATAACTGGATCCTTCTCCTCCATTCAAATTCCACTCCAGCCCAGAAGTAGTGTCCTTAACTCTGGCACCAGGTAGGTAACACAGCCTCTGTCTTTGCTGCAGAGAACAGAATCAATTTCCATTCCCTGTCACTACGACATTTCTGTCTGCCCACTGGAATGCACTCAGTATCAAGTGTTTCAGTTAATTTGCTTATCCATCCTGCCACCTATGTCCTCATTCATAAGCAAGATTCTCGTCCCTCTTAGGCAAGGGATTTGGCTGAGGTTCCTCCTCGGCTAAGTTCTGGACCTGCCTCACACACAGTCACACCCTCCTGTCCCTGACCATGGATCACATTTGATGTAATTACGCTAAAGGGTGTGTGTGACTAGCTGCTGAAACACAGTGCCCAGGTATCTCCCCATCTCCTTGATGTGTTGCAGTGTCCACAGCTCGGAGACAAGTTCATCGACTCAGAGCCAAACGTTCTTTGAGCAGCCAGCACTTGCTGCAAGACATGGTAGGTCACTGTGGATCACACATGCTTCTATCAGCTCCCACAGACTTTAGCTGCAATACATCATTGCCCATCCAACTCTGTTCTGTTTAATTAATTCATTTTGATGTTAAGTATTTTAAAAGTGAATTTCTTAACTGTACTCTTCAGCTATAATAATACCTCCTGTCTAAGCCATTCAGCCAATCGAAAGAGATACCTACGTGTATCTGTTTACCTGTATTATCACACTTAGTTTGTGACGGGTAAAAACAGTTTGAAGGAGCTCCCTGGTTTTTATCTCACACCACTGCTGCCTTTTTCATACAGCTTCACTTTCCTGGTCAGCTTCACAATGATGCCGACCTACTGCACACTCCTCCCAGTTTGGCGGCAGTGTTCTGGCCTGTACTGAGGATTGGTTCACACACAGAAAACAGAGAGTCAGGATTAATTAGATTTTTTTCATGTTGGAAAGATGTAACCAGTAGAGTGCCACAATGGTCATTGCTGGGGACTCAATTATTTACTATCTGTGACTTGGAGGTGGGGGCAGAATATAATGTATCCACATTTTCTGATGATACAGAAGTGCGTGGCAAAGGGCATGTTGTGTTGAGGTCACAACAATGGGATGTGGATAAATTGAGTGAGTGGGCAAAAACTTAGGAGATGGAGTTTAAAATGAAGGAAAGTGTAAGGCAGGAAGAATCAAAAGGCAAACTATTATGTAAATTGAAAAAGATTCCAGAAAAGGTGCAGAACACTGGGACCTGAGTGTTCTTGTGAATAGAACACAAAAAGTTAACACGTGGACGCAACAAGCAGTTCAGCAGGCAACTGAAATTTTGACCTTTATTGTGAGGGGATGGAGTTTTAAAAACAGGGAAGGTTTGTAACAACTGTGTTAGTGATGCTATACCTGATGTGCTTTGTACACTTTTGGTCCCCGCATTTAAGAAAAGATGCACTAGTATTGGGGGCAGATCAAGATTCATTCGGCTGACTCCTGGGATGAAGGGATTGACTAATCAAGAGCAGCGAAACAGGGTTAGGCCTTTATTTAGTAGAGACTAGGAGAATGAGGATGATCTTATTGAAAGAAAATTTTGGGAGGACTGACAGGGTAGATGTTGAGAGGATGTTTCCAACTAGGGGACATAGTTACAGAATAAGGGAACACTCATTTAAAACTGAGATATGAAGGAATTTCTTCTCCCTGAGAGTAGTAAATGTCTGGAATTCTCTACCTAGGGCAGTAATGCAGGTTAAATCACTGAAAGTAGTGAAAAATAGATTTCTGAAATATTGGGGAGTTAAAGCTATGACGGGCTAGGACGAAAGAAGAGGCCTGAAGCAGATCAGCCATAATCTTATAGAATGGTGGGGCAGGCTTAAGGGGCTGAATGGCCTATTACCACTCCTATTTCTTATACTCTTATGTCAGTTGTTGTAAAGACCTATCAGGTTCGCCAGTGTAGTTCCAGGAAGGGTTTCTGCAGTCCTTACCCAATCTGGCCAACATGTGACTCCAGATCCATAGCAATGTGGTTGACTCTTAAAAATAAACCCAAAAGAGACTGAGTCAGAGCCAGGGTCTGACCCCATTAGAATCTTGAGCAGGACACTGGATACTCAGCTAAGATTATGTGAGATTGATGGAAGTCTAATGCAATCTCCAACACTGACCGTTCCAGAACCGTTACCATCTCCAACCTTACCAGGCCATTGAGATGATCCAAGCACACTGTTTTCCCACAGGCCACAGGTCTGCATTGCCTCCCTGCTCCAGCCAGTAGTTGATTTAATGTGCATACAACAGTTAATGTTTTGGGGTCATGAATCACCATCACTGCAGCTAGTGGAATTTAAATTTGGTTAATACAGTCTGGAATTTGAAAGCCTGAATTTAACCCCTTAATCCTTTTTTTCAGATGAGACTCAGGTTTCTTTATTTAAATATTTATTCATTTATGCAAACCTTACAATAAAATAACTTTTTATGCTATTTCTAGAGATAACAAGTTTTCAATCGAAAGGTTACACATTTATTCACCAATATCTCTATCCATCTGTATTCACATTGTCTACATTTCAGGCTAGTACGCATGATTATAATATCCAATCATATAACATGTTCACATCTTCTGCCTGTAAGTGTGTACTTATGATTATTAGAAATCATATATTGTCCCTTGTCCCCCTGTCAAATTGAAAACTAATCTCAGAATTGTGACTTTGAAACTATCATTGATTAGAATAGAATAGTATTTTAATGTCACTTGTATTTAGGAAAATGTAGTGAAAAGTGTATAAGTCTCCATACTCTGGCATCATTTTAATTACAGAAAATATGTAAAGAAATAATTAAGACAAAGTTCATCAGAAGGCCAACTATTCAAAAATTCAGCAGGAGCTGGGGAATGTAGATTGGGAACAGCTGTTTGAAGGGAAATCCGCATTCGATATGTGGGAGGCTTTGAAAGAGAGGTTGATTAGAGTTCAGGAGAGGTATGTTTTTGAGAAAATGAGGGATAGAAATGGCAAGATTCGGGAACCATGGATGACAGGTGAAATTGTGAGACCAGCTAAGACTAAAAAGGATGCGTATACAAGGTCTAGGCGACTAAAAACAGACAAAGCTTTGGAAGAATGTCAGGAATGTAGGACCAATCTGAAATGAGGAATTAAGAGGGCTAAAAGGAGTCATGAGATATCCTTAGCGAACAGGGTTAAGGAAAACCCCAAAGCCTTTTATTCATATACAAGGAACAAGAGGGTAAGGAGGGAAAGGGTTGGCCCACTCAAGGACAAAGGAGAAAAGGTGTGCATGGAGTCAGAGAAAATGGCAAGATTCTTAATGAGTACTTTACATCGGTATTCACCGAGGAGAGAGACGTGGCCGATGTTGAGGTAAGGGATGGATCTTTAATTACTATAGGTCAAGGCGGCATAAGGAGGGAGGAAGTGTTGTGTATTCTAAAAGGCATTAAGGTGGACAAGTCGCCAGGTCTGGATGGGACCTATCCCAAGTTACTGAGGGGAGCGAAAGAGGACATAGCTGGGGCCTTAACAGATATCTTTGAAGCATCCTTGAACACGGGGGATGTCCCAGAGGACTGGAGAATTGCTGATGTTGTCCCTTTGTTTAAGAAGGGTGGCAGGGATAATCCAGGTAATTACAGACCTGTGAACCTGACGTCAATGGTAGGGAAGCTACTGGAGAAGATGCTAAGGGATAGGATATATACCCATTTGGAAGAAAATTGGCTTATCATGGTTTTCGCAGCATGGTTTTGTGCAGGGAAGGTCATGTTTTACAAACCAATAGAATTCTTTGAAGAGGTGACAAAGTTGATTGATGAGGAAAGGGATGTAGATGTTATATACATGGACTTTAGTAAGGCATTTGATAAAGTTCCCCATGGTAGGCTGATGAAGAAGGTGAAGTTGCATGGGGTCCAAGGTATTCTAGCTAGATGGATAGAGAACTGGATGGGCAACAGGAGACAGAGAGTAGAAGTGGAAGGGAACTTCTCAATATGGAGACCTGTGATTAGTGGTGTCCCGCAGGGATCCATGCTGGGACCACTATTGTTTGTGATATACATAAATGATTTGGAGGAAGGTGTAGGTTGTCTCATTAACAAGTTTGCAGATGACACTAAAACACTAAGGCGTAGCAGATCATGAAGGGGACTGTCAGAGAATACAGCAGAATATAGATAGATTGGAGAGTTGGACAGAAAAATGGTAGGTGGAGTTCAATCTGGGCAAATGCGAGGTGATGCATTTTGGAAGATGCAATTCAAGAGTGAACTACACAGTAAATGGAAATGTCCTGCAGAAAATTCATGTACCAGAGAGATCTGGGTGTTCAAGTCCATTGTTCCCTGAATGTGGCATCGCAGGTCAGTAGAGTGGTCAAGAAGGCATACGGCACGCTTTACTTCATTGGAAAAGTTATCCAGTACAAGAGTTGGCGGGTCATGTTGCAGTTGTATAGGCCTTTGGTTGGGCCACATTTCGAATACTGCGTACATTTCTGGTCACCACATTATCCAAAGGATGTGGATGCTTTGGAGAGTGTGCAGAGGAGGTTCACCAGGATGTTGCCTGGAATGGAGGGTGCTGCCTATGAGGAGAGAGGATGAGGAGATTAGGATTATTTTCATTGGAAAGAAGGTGGTTGAGGGGGGACCTGATTGAAGCTTGCAAAATCATGAGAGGTATAGACAGGGTAGATAGCAAGAAACTTTTTCCCAGAGTGTGGGACTCAATTACTAGGGGTCATGAGTTCAAAGTGAGAGGGAAAAAGTTCAGAGGAGATATATGTGGAAAGTTCTTCATGCAGACGGTGTAGAGTGCCTGGAATGAGTTACCAGTGGAGGTGGTAGGGGCGGGAATGATAGCATCATTTGAGATGTATCTAGACAGATACATATCCTTAGAAAATAGGCGGCAGGTTTAGATTAGATTCCCGACAGTGTGGAAAGAGGCCCTTCAACCCAACCAGTCCACACCGACCCTCTGAAGAATAACCCACCCAGGCCCATTTCCCTCTGACTAACGCACATAACACTATGGACAATTTAGCATGGCTAATTCACCTGATCTGCACATCTTTGGACTGTGGGAGGAAACCGGAGCACCCGGAGGAAACCCTCACAGACACGGGGAGAATGTGCAAACTCACACAGACAGTGGCCCAAGGCTGGAATTGAACCTGGGACCCTGGTGCTGTGAGGCTGCAGTGCTAATCACTGAGCCACCGAGCCACCCCCAAATAGATAGAGGATCTGGATCTGGATCGGCACAGGCTTGGAGGGCCGAAGGGCCTGTTCCTGTGCTGTAAGATACTTTGTTCTTTTGTATGTTCCTTTTATGTCGCCTGGGTTTCTGAGGGGACTCTGGGACGCCGCTGCCAAAGCCATTACTGAGGCTGCCATGGCAAGGCGGAATGGACCAAATCAACAATGGCTCCACCTCATCACAGCCGCAAGGATTTGTGGGCTGGACCCCGCAGACTACCATCACAAAGCTACCACATTGTCGCCATAGCGAGGAGGAATGGACTGGGCCCACCAAATCACCACCACTGAAACCATCGCATTGTCACCATAACGAGGAGGAACGGACTGGACCCACCAAATCACCACCACTGAAACCATCGCATTGTCACCATAGCGGGGAGGAACAGACTGAATCCATCACACCGCTGCTGCTGCAACAGCCTGCCACAACCGCCTTCATCCACCGTAACCATAGAAAGAAGTTAAGATGAAGTTTGATGTGAAACATAAATGAAGAAATAAAACAAAAGAAAGAAGGCTGCAGCTGCCCTGGTGATCGGGAGCAGAGAGGCTCAGAAACCCGCACACTCCTGACCTGCCATTGCAATCTTCAACTCGTCATCATAACCCATCCCTAATTTAGGAAAGGAATCTTCAGGGGAGGAAATCTGCCATCTTTACCTGCTCTGGTCTTTCTGTGACTCCAGACTCAACAATGTGATTGACTTTTACCCATCCCCTGAAATGTCCTGACCAAGCTACTCCGTTCAAGGGCGATTAGAGAAGGGCAATAAAAGAAAATCTAAAGTTTTTTTTAGCCCTGTCTGCTGATAGCACCTTAAATATAAAGACATCGTAAAAGTGCCCTGCGTCGCTATCAACAGCAGTTTTATTGAAGAAGAATCCTCTCGCACTTTAATGATCATTAAGTGAGGCGTTACTGAAGGGTGACGAGAAAAATAAAGAATTGCTTCCTAATTAGCTGTAAAATTTAGGGAATAACAAGTGCAATGCTGGAAGCAGTCCCTGGGTGTTATGGCAATTGGCATTGATGACCCATTTTCAGCTACTCCCAGCAGGAAAGGGCTAATGAGGTTTGACTGTAACTTGTCTCTCGTTCGATGGCTAATCTGTCACTAGCTCTCAAATCCTGTTTGCCTTCCACTGTCTTTTTTAATGTCTGCCTGACTCTCTCCCTTCTTTCTGTAGTGCACCAGCCAGGAACTGCGATCGGAATACGATGTCTGTGTCCCGCAGTGTAAGCCGCTGTCGCCGGGTGAAATTCTGGGGTGTACCTCACCACACATTGAGAAGCCCGTCAGGGCTATCATGTGAGTACTGTCTGCGCTGCTTCTGTACCAGGTGTGCAGCAACTTCCAACAACAAATGTTCACAAGGAGCCAATTTTCAGTTCCTTCAGGTTTCTTCCAGTTCTTATGTGGAAGTGCTAGGAGAGGCTAGGATTGCTCACCTTCTGGGTGAGAAGGTGAATGAGGGGTTTAATCAAGATTCTCAATATGATAATGGTTTGGATGGAGTAAAGAGGGAGACACTCTTCCTAGCAGAGGGAGAGTCTGTAAGCAGTTGATGGAGATTTAAGGTGATGTTTCATTTTTGTTTGCGATAGTGTGGCTAGGCCAGCATTTATTGCCCATCTCTAATTTCTCTGGAGGAGGTGTTGTTGAGCTGCCTTCTTGAACTAAGCACTCGCACCAGAACAGACC
Source organism: Chiloscyllium plagiosum (assembly GCF_004010195.1). Lineage (NCBI taxonomy): Eukaryota > Metazoa > Chordata > Chondrichthyes > Orectolobiformes > Hemiscylliidae > Chiloscyllium > Chiloscyllium plagiosum. The sequence continues at coordinate 7,043,981 of NC_057737.1, read as the reverse complement.
AGGTTCTGAGGAAGGGTCGCTGGACCCGAAATGTTAACTCTGATTTCTCGCCACAGTTGCTGCCAGACCTCCTGAGCTTTTCCAGCAATTTCTGTTTGTTTAACAGAATAGACCAGTTGGGCTGAATGGCCTATTTCTGTGTGGAAAAGGCTTTGTGATATAATGCTAATGACTAGTCTTGGATTTCTTTGGGGAAAGGGTTAAACACACCCATGTAATCAAATGAACGGGCGGTGTGTCTGCTGTTGAACGTCTCCTCAGTAGCATGAGGGTCATTAAATGATACAATATACAATAATTAATCTTGCTGTCAGTTAGCATAATATTACACGGTGTTTGGCTCTTCAATTATAACCCGCAGAGGCTCTTGTACCACAGTACAGAATTCGAACGTTGCAAGGTTTGCTATTTCATTTGATTAATTGTCTGATACTCGATGAGTTTGACTTATTTCTGCTGTTGGTCTCTGAGGATTAATATCAGGCGCCACTGGGAAGATGTGCAAGTATTAATTGGGCATTGTCATCTGTGCGACCAATTTCTGGTCTCGCCACATAAAGTATCAGCAATAGATACTGGAGCATTATTCATTAAGTTTTGGATTCCTCCCTTTGCTAAACCACACTTGCTTGGTCACATTATCCTCGTCAGTGTTGACCACACACCTGTTTTGGCAGTGCTTTGATATTTCTTCATGAATGTGAGTGTTTTTGGCCAGGCTGGCAGTTTTTTATTTCCTGACCCTGATGCCCCTTGAGAAGGGTGACCCAGCTTTGTGTCAACTGATTGTCTTCCTTCAGAGAGTAGGTAAGAGACAGTATTTTGATTTGGTTGGCAGATTCTTTTCTTTAAAGGATATATGATAGTAAGATATAGGAGTAGAATTCGGTCCATCGATTTCACTCTGCCTTTCGATCGTGGCCTATACATTTCTCAACCCCATTCTCCTGACTTCTCCCCATGACCTTTAATCCACTTACCAATTATGAATCTATCTTTCTCTGTCTTAAATACACTCAATGACTTGGCCTCCACAGCCCTATGCAGCAATGAGTTCCACAGAGTTACTACCCTGTGGCTGAAGTAATTCCTCTTCATCTCAGTTCTGAAGAATCATCCCTTTATCAGTGAACTGAATGGGATCCTCCTGCAATTCTGTGATTATAGGGTCACTGCTAGATTTTTGTTCCGGATATATTTCACTTCCTTTGTGGCCTTGGTGGGTCCCGAACTCCTGGATTGACTCTCACCCACTTAGCCATCCCCTGGGGGAAGATAGGATGAGGGGTGTGGTGCAGAATTGGGTACCATGCATGTTCACTGCTGTCGATTGTATTCAGTAGTGATGAGAAGCTGTGAGCTCGTGGGCCAATTGCAGCACCGATTGATGGCTACTTAGCAGCCAGCTCCCACTACTCCTGGGTTTGTACCCGTGGTGGAGAGGGGATTAGGGTGTGAGTGTGTCAACACAGGACGGTGGTGTAGAGGGTGGTTGTGTATCTTCTTTTTCAGTACCCTGTGTCCATCTGCATTCTCTGGCCCCAAGTTAATCCCCAGTCCCCTTGCCTTTTCATTCATCACGTGCCCCAACATCCCTGTTGTTTCCAGACTTGGCCCCCCATGAGACCCTAAGTTAGCCTTTAGCCCAACTCCTGGCACGTCGTCTTTAAGGGCTGGCTGCAGTCCCAGTGGTGGCTACTGCTTCTAGTGGTGCTGCTAGGTCAAGAGCTGTTTTCTTGACCAAAGATAGGCTGTCCCCTCCAATGGGGGCAGAAGGCCCATCTTTAGCCAATGAATACTCAAAAGCTGTCTAATGACAATAGAGGTAAGTCAGTCAAGTGTAGGGGAATTGCCCCAAACTTCACTCCCTAAATATACCTGTATTTCTCAACCTTGAAAGCAAACAATTAACAGATGATCCTATTCATAATTGTTATAGTTTTTCAAAAACAACAATGGCAGTATATTTAAAATGGCCAAATTGTAATTTAAGATTAATCCCCATGGCATTTTTCACACATGATTAGACAGTGGTAGTGAAATTCAAACCCACTAGATCACAGAAACTGCACAACAAAAGGAGCCCACTGGGCCCATCACTGATGTTATGGTGCTAGACATTTCAACTGGACTTGCAAAACCCAAATCAAAACATCTACTTTTAAATGTGATTCCACAGCTTGTCAGCATTTGATGAACAATCAGATTGTGCTAATATTGGCACTAACAACCAACTTAAAATATTCAGTTTAGCTTATAAAATTGTCCATTTAAACTTGCTAAGCGCCTACATTCATTCACAGGTGCCTGTTCTCTGCAAACAAACAAATAACGATCAAGCCTTAGGCCTTTTGAATTAACTAGGAGCTTAGTGAGGCCCTTTGTTTCCTGTTGTTTTCTCTGTGGCAATACGTGAACTAATTAGTGTCAGCGTGCAAGTGATTGATATCCTTTTCTTCAATGATATAAATTGTTATGATCGTTTGAAATTTGCCATTCTTGCATTTGTCCTGATGATTGCAAGACGAAAGGTTTTGATAACATGCCTTTGCTTTCGAAAATATTCAGTATTTCGCCTATCAAGCGACTGTTCAACCATTGTAATCTTCAGCACAGACTGATCTGAAGTTTTGGTTACAGCTTTTAATGCTTTTTATCATGGAGACAGCGAACAGACAGACTGACCTTGAAATCTTTGCTCCATTTTGATTCTCACATCTCTGTATTCGTGAATTGGATTTTCAGGCCATGTTTGGAATGGGCCAAACTATGTTGTACAGAAACCATTCCGTGACTCTGGATTTCTGGTGAAACCTCATTGTTTACTGGTGGTTCATGAAAAGTCTAATGTAATTGTGTAACATCCTGCCATGACCCTGAGATTGTGTAAGAAAGAGGAACTTTGTAGGGGAGCTGTTGTTGTGTGGATTGGTTTGGAAGAATCAGTTTGGATTTGTTGAGGGACCTTCTGAAGAAGGGCTAATGCCCGAAACGTCGATTCTCCTGTTCCCTAGATGCTGCCTGACCTGCTGCGCTTTTCCAGCAACACATTTCCATCTCTGATCTCCAGCATCTGCAGACCTCACTTTCTCCTGAGGGACAATCAAGTCTCACTAACTGACTGGAGCTTTCTGAAAAGGTAGCAGGGAGGGGAAGGCTTGCATGGACTTCAAAAAGTACCACACAGCAAACCTTTCAGGGTAGGTATAGATCATGATCAAAAGGAATGATGGCAGTATAAATACTTACAAAAGGAGAGAGCTGTGCATTTTTGAGAAGAGATTGCAATCAGAGCTTCTTCAGAAAAGTAGAGCAGTTCTCCAGTTGTGACAATGAGCAGGGTAAAGAGGGCTAATCCCAGCAGCTGGAAAAGTTGGCTCAGGAGTGGAGTGAGAGATGGAAATGTCGGAAATGGAGCAGGGGAAGGAAGAATCGAGTCCCGGTAAGTGTCAGGGTCTGGGGAAGTTTAGATAGTGGTGTGTGAATAATATGTAGGGTCTGTTATTCAGGAATTGCACCATGTATTTTATCATTTAGCATTTCCTAAGTAATAATTTATTTAATTTCATCAGAACTGTCTGAATTTTTTGATTTTAATGGAAATGTTCAGTGTATTCTGGGTGAATGGAGAATAGCCTTGTGGAATCTTCAGTTTCCTGGACAATTCCCTCAGGGCCTGTTGCAATGGTGATTCCACAAGGTTCCAAAACACAACTCCCAGCCATACTGCAATAATGAGTAGCCATTGTCAAATCTGACTGTGGGATGATCCAGTTAATGAGTCATTTTCAGATTGGAAGAAACTTTTTTATGAAGTTCCCCAGGTGTCGATCAAATCTTTCTTTTCGTGATGTAGATCTTGTTGAGAAGGGGACAACTTTAAAATTTGAGTTTGACACAAAACTTGGGCGAGTTGTAAACTGTGAGGAAAACAGAGTAGAACGCCAAAGGAGATGACAGATGAAGTTCAATGTGGAGAAGATTTAGGTGAGGTTTTAGTACAGAGCGCCTGGAGTGTCAGAACAAACTTAATGCTACCATTCTAAATGGTGTGTAGGAGAAGATAGGTCTGGGTGTTTGTGTACATAAGTCATCAAAGCTGATAGGACAGGTAGAAAGAACTGCTAACACAGTATTCTAGCTTCATAACTAGGGTTGTAGAGTACAAGGGCAGAGCAGTTACGATGCACTTGAATAAGACACGGGTTAGACCGTAGCTGGGGCATTGTGTACAGTTTTGGACACCACACTATAGGAAGGATGTGAGTGTATTGGAGGGAATTCATGAGAGGTTTCTGAGTCTGGTTCCAGGAATGAGGATCGATTGGAGAAGGGGTGATTGTTCTCCTAGGAGAGGAGAAGGTCATGAGAAGATTTGATGGAAATGATAAAATTTTTGAGGGTCTGCACGGAATTGAGAAGAAGAAGCTGTTCCCACTTAGAAAGGGATTTTGGAACATAGGGCACAATTTTAAAGCATTTTGCAAATGAGGCAAATGTGAAGGGAGAAAACACTTTGTCACTCAGTGAGTGTTTAGGATGTGGAATGCACTGCCTGGAATTGTGGTGGAGGCATGTTCCATTGAGGCATTCAGGAGGGCATTAGATAACTATTTAATCAGACTCCGTGTGCAGGGTACAGGGGAATGATACAAAGCTAAAGTGCTTAGAAAGCTGGTGCAAACAAGTTGGACCGAGTGGCCTTATTCTGTAATGGTTCTGTGAATCAGAGGGTGGCAAATCTTTAGCATTCGGTACCCCAGAAGGCAGTAGAGACTCTGTCATCGAGTATGTTCAAGACAGATATTTATATCTAGAAATTTATCAAAGACATCAAGAGCTAAGGGGATAATGCAGGAAAATGGTATTGAGATAGAAGGTTAATTACAGTCTAATTAAATAGCAGAGCAACCTAGAGGGACTGAATGGCCTGATCCTGCTCCTTATTCTGATATTCCTTAAGAATGGAGCAGCTATTACTGTTGAGACCACCCGCAGTCTCCCTGTGAATGATCCCTGTTACTGTACAATAAACTCATTAGAACATTGATTCTTAACGAACCAAAGCCCCTCAGCACACACACCCATTCACTCCTTGTATAGTATCTCAATGAACTGCTCTCTGTCTGGAATCTCAATGGACTAGACCTGATCCTGTTCATTCCCCAGAAAGAATGCCAATGAATCCGTTCACTTCCAATGTGGAGATAGTCAATGCACAAACTCTTTTTCTGTAGAATTTTACCCCGTTTATTTCCAAATGAGCTCCTCCCAACCTGTGCTGTCAAATCCTGTCGACACCATCCTCATCCTTTCTACTTAAATGCATTGGCGTTGTTCGCTTCACCGATTTCACTTTGTCGTGAGTCCTGGGTGGTGGTTATGTCGTGGTAAGGCCAGTCATCCAGAGGCTTGGACTAATGCTCAATGACATTGGTTCCATTCCCAACTGGGCCTTAAAATCAGTTAATACATCTGAAATGAAAAGCTGGTCTGAGTAACAGTGACCATGATGTGATCATTGATTGTGCAAACCCATCTGATTCATTAATATCCTTACCTGTCCTGCTCCTCATGACTTCAGACCCACAGCTATGTGCTTGAGTCTTAACTACCCTCAGAAATAGTCTGAATTTAAAGATGGGCGGCACATGATAATGTTGCCAGTGACACCAACATCCCATAAAATTAACATTTTAACCACTTTCTGGGCAAAGAGTTTACTCCCAAATCTCTTGTTAAATTTATTCATAACTGCCTTGAATTTATGGCTTTGCTTTCCTCCAAATACTCTCTTTGAGGCATATCAAGCCTTTTCATCACTTTCAAGGCTGCTGTTAGGTTATGCCTTTCTGTTATTGCAACTTACAGTCACTGTATAGAATTCCAGCTGACAAATCTTGTTCCACCATAAAGAATTCCGATACAGTGCATTCCTTTGGATTCGGACAAAAATGCTAAATGCAGAATGTGATCAGATGATTTATTCTGGCTCCTATTGCTCAGCACATTATAGATAGTTGATTCATCGCATCAGTCACTTTCTTTGTCACTATCTACTTGTTTTGAGACACACTCCTGCTGCTTTTCGTGTAAGTTGTGCTGTAGTTTGAATGAGTTGCGAAAGATATGAAGTAGGTCACTTTATTTTGTCCTCATGCAGTTGACAGAAAATGCGGAGTCGAGTTTAACATTTGTGCTGTGGTCCTGGTAGGTTCCTCAGTGTCGAGGGGAGGAGATCCAGGAGCAAGTCCCAATGTGCGAGGGATATGGAACATTCCTCGTTGTTGTGCATCGGAAGGGGGAATGTGTGGTGCCAAGTAGAATATATTTCATTTTAATTAACTGGCATGAACAATTTACGAGGCTTCTAATTTAAAAACTGAGCTCCTAGTGAATATTACTCCTTTTGTATCACAGGAGCAGTTGGTTTGAATAGCGGCAAATTACATGAATACGAGACCCAAGTGAACATTTCCCAATTCACCACGGACATCCCAACTGGAAAAGAGCTCACTAAAAACTGCTTTCAGCGGATGATGTGCTATTTGTATTTAAATTGCATCCACTCTTGGGCATTATCAACTGTCCTGGTTTCCTCTGTTTGTGAGTTATTGTTTGACTGCTTCAGACAGAAGTGAGAAGAATTTGCTGTCAGAGCATTGAGAGTCTGTAGAACTTTCTTCCTGAAAAGACAGAGGAAACAAAGTCTTTGAATATTTTAAAGGCAGAGGTAGATAGATTCTTGGTAATTGATGGGGTAAAAGGTTATCGGAGGGAAGTAGAAATGTGGGACAGTCTGATCAGTGGTGGAGCAGTGCTCAAGGAGCTGAGTAGTCCTCTCCTGCTCATACTTCACATGCCTGTTTGCTTTTTATTCTGCCTTGAAAGTGTCAGGCTGCCTCAGTTTGCAGCTCTCTCTCACTGCTCAGTCAGAAGATAACAGATTCAAAACCCACATCCCAGAACTTGATGACATGATCAGACAAGTTCAATGTGATATTGAGGGAGCTGGAGGTGCTGCATTTCAAACGAGATCTTAAACCAAGGTCTCTGTTTATACGTTCAAAGACTGCAAGAAATTTTTCAAACAACTGTGGGAAATTTTCAGAGAATCCTGGACAATATTTACTCTACACTCACCAACATCAAATTCTAAATCTATTCCATTGCTATTTACTTGCTTTGCACAGATTCCCACAGAACACTATGCTACACAGATATTTTACCACCATTGCACAGCAGCAGCAGCCACAGGATGTACTGCCTCAACTCGCCTTGTAAACCCGCGATCTCTACATCTTGGAAGGACAAGAGCAGCAGACAGAACATAAGAACTAGGAGTAGGAGTAGGCCGTCTGGCCCCATGAGCCTGCTCCACCATTCAATAAGATCATGACTGATCTTTTTGTGGCCTCAGCTCCACTTACCCGCCCTCTCACCATAACCTTAATTCCTTTATTGTTTAAAAAAAAATCTATTTTATCTTTAAAAACATTTACTGAAATAACTTAAACTACTTCAGTGGGCAGGGAATTCCATAGTTCCTTCTCTATTCCGTCCTAAATCTGCTCCCCCACATTTTCAGGCTGTGCCCTCTTGTCCTAGTTTCACCTGCCAGTGGAAGCATCCTTTCTATGTCTGTCTTATCTATTCCCTTCATAATTTGATCTGTTTCTTTAAGATCCCTCCTCATTCTTCTAAATTCCAATGAATATAAACCCAGTCTACTCTGTCACTCCTCATAAGCCAACCTCCCTCCACTCCGGAACCTAGTGGACCTCCTCTGCACCCCCTCCTGTGCCATACATCCTTTCTCAAATAGGGAGACCAAAACTGTACGCAGTACTCCAAGTGTGGCCTCGCCAGCACCCAATACAGCTGCAGCATAACCTCCCTGCTTTTAAACTCAATCCCTTTACCAATGAAGGACAAAATTGCATTTGCCTTCTTCATTACCCGTTATACCTGCAGACCAACCTTCATGAACAAGGACACAACTATCTCATAGTTTTTGAAGTTATTTGCTACATCCTGAGAATAACAACAACTCAATATCCTCTGTTCTTACTAAATTGTTCAAGTTTAAATTATTCGTAAATCGATACATTTATCTGTGTAGCGTAGTGTTATCCAGGAAATTCAGGTTTTTCTTGGAAAATTATCCATTTGTGTGTTTTTCCAGCATCTCTCCATCAAATAGCACATTGAGGGAAATGTAGACAGTTGTTGAGAAAGGATTTACATTTAAGAGAGACACATCATAAATTTTGTTCTCTCAGAGGGTTGTAAGTCTTTGGAACCGTTTGTCTCAAAAGTGGTTGGAAGCAGAGTTTTGAATATTTTGAATATATTCTTGGTAAGAAAGAGGGTGAAAGGTTACTGAGCATAAGTGAGTATGGGAACTTGGGATTAGTCGGATTTTGGGATTAGTCGGAATAGCTGATTTTATGAAAAGGCGGGGTCCAAAAGAGGTCCAATGGCCTATTCATGCTCCTAACCCATATGGACAATGTATATTACACATTTCGCATTGTTGATGCGATCCAAAGAGTTTTCCAGAGAATTCCATTGCTTTGAAACGCAATTTCTATTTTACTTTGGGAAGTTCATTAATTGTTGTGCGCCAGTAACACAGTGGAAACCAACTGAATTGAGAAGCCAATTCATCTGTGGTGTTGACAGAGACATAAGCTTGGGCCAGAGTACGTGGCACGACGTTCATCAATGGGCAGTTCCTCGCTATGGGCAGTGTGCAGCACCTCCAACGCCATGGTACTGCTGACTGTACAGCACTCCCTCAAGATTACACTGAAGTGCCAGGCTAGATTTTGTTGCCAGCTGTTTCCTGGTGCACTTTTCCTTATTTTCCCCTAATTCTGTTAATATTTCCTTTTAGGTTTCCTTCCATTACCACAGTCAGTCTTCCCAATTAAAGGCACATCAATAAGTCTTACACAAACTTGCTTTTATATAGCACCTTTCATCATCTCAGGATGTCCCACGAAATAGCCCATGTAATAACTTTGAAATGTAGTCACTGTTGTAATGTAGAACACACGCCAGCTGTTTCCAGACAACTCCCACAAATAGCATAGAGGCATACAGCATGGAAAAAGACCCTTCAGTCCAACTTGTCCATGCCGACCAGGTTTCCTGAACTGAACCGATCCCATTTGGGCAGCCTGATGGCTCAGTGGTTAGCACTGCTGCCTCACAATATCAGGGACAGGGGTTCAATTCCCCGCTCGGGCAACTGTCTGTGTAGAATTTGCACATTCTCCATGTGTCCTTGTGGGTTTCCTCCAAGTGCTCCGGTTTCCTCCCACAGTGCAAAAATGTGCAGGTTAGGTGGGTCAGCCATGCTAAATTGCCTTCTAGTGTCTGGATTAGTCACGGGAAATCCAGGTGTGTGTGTGTGTGTGTGTGTGCGCGCGTGCGTGCGCGGGCTGCTGTTTGAAGGGTCAGTGTGGACTTGATGGGCCAAATGGCCTGCTTTCACCCTGTGGCGATTCTATAAAATCCCCTCCTGTGCTCATCCCTGTGGAAACACTGAGTGATCCAAGTCTCAGTCAAAAAGCAGCATCTCCAAAAGTGCAGCACTCTCTAACTGCTGTGCTAGGAATGTTATCCATGTTCATGCATGGATAGAGTCATAGAGGTCTACAGCCTAGAAAAATGCCCTTCAGCCCATCAAATCATGACAAACAAGCACCTAACTATTTAAATCCCAATTTCTAGCACTTTGCCTATAGCCTTATGTGGCTTGGCGTATCAAATGCACATTTATAGAGTCATAGATGTGTACAGCGTGGAACAGACCCTCGGTCCAACCCGTCCATGCCGACCAGATATCCCATCCCAACCCAACCCACCTAACAGCACCCGGCCCATAACCCTCCAAACCCTTCCTATTCATATTCCTCTCCAAATGCCTCTTAAATGTTGCAATTGTACCAGCCTCCACCACATCCTCTGACAGCTCATTCCATACATGTACCACCCTCTGCGTGAAAAAGTTGCCCCTTAGGTCTCTTTTATATCTTTCCCCTCTCGCCCTAAACCTATGCCCTCTAGTTCTGGACTCCCTGACCCCAGGTAAAAGACTTTGCCAATTTATCCTATCCATGGCCTTCATAATTTTGTAAATCTCTATAAGGCCACCCGTCAGCCTCTGACGCTCCAGGGAATTTAGATTAGATTAGATTCCCTAGTGTGTGGAAACAGGCCCTTCGGCCCAACAAGTCCACACCGACCCTCTTAAGAGTAACCCACCCAGACCCATTTCCCTCTGACTAATGCATCTAATAATGTGGGCGATTTAGCATGGCCAATTCACCTGACCTGCACGTTTTTGGGAGGAAACCCATGCAGACACAGGGAGAATATGCAAACTCTACACAGACAGTCGCCCAAGGCTGGAATCGAACCTGGGTTCCTGGCGCTGTGAGGCAGCAGTGCTAACCACTGAGCCACCATGCTGCCCTTAACATCTAAATGCTCATTTAAAGTAAAGCTCCTAAAATCACGTAGAATCGGGCCCAGTGTCCAAGATAGTATTGTCACTGCCTGTCTTATAGTAGCACTTGCGGTTCATCAGAGTTTTCTGCCTTACGGCTAGAAGAATAAATGGTGAAGAATAACTCTCCAAAGATGTGATCCAGGTCCTGTTAACTGGTGACTGTACCAAGCAGCCAACTGTACAGGATTCTGTACAGGAGTTACGCATTTGGACTCACTTCAAAGAAGATCTAATTATACATAAGCAATCATGGCAAATATGATAACCTTGATTTTGAGCATGAGTTCCAGGTTCCATAAGTAAAGGTACAGAATCCAAAAGTAAAGATAGTGAATGAACTGATTTTGCATCAGCTGGAGCATTGTGCCCAGTCCTGAATTCCGAATGGATGTGAAGGCATTGGACAGAGTGTAGGGAAGATTCATGAGGATGGGTACAGAGATGAGGGACTTTAATAATGAGGAGAGTTTCAGCAACGCGAGTCTGTTCTGGGCAACAAGGACACTTGTGTCAGACTTCTATTTATTGACTTTAGCTTTGATTCAACACCATAATTCCAACCAAACTCAGCTCCACACTCCGTGACACAGTATTCACCTCTCCCCTCAGCAACTGGATCTTCAACCTCCTGACCCATAGACTGCAATCAGTCAGGGATAGGCAACTGCACCTCCTCCACAATAATCCTCAATACCAGCACCCTGCAAGGCTGCGTACCCAGCCCCTTACTACGTCTAACACACTCACGACTGTGTAGCCAATTTCAGCTCCATGTCCATTTACAAGTTTGCTGAATACACCACCGTAGTGGGTCAGATCTCAAACAACAATGAGACAGTGTACAGGAAGGAGATAGAGAGCTTACTGGCATGGTGTAAAGACAATAGTCTCTCCCTCGATGTCAGCCAAACAAAGGAGCAGGCCACTGACTTCAGGAAGCGAGTGGAGGGCACGCCCCTGTCTGTATCAATGGGGCTGATGTGGAGATGGGTGAGAGCTTCAAGTTCCCAGGAGTAAATCTCACCAACGATCTGTCCTTGTCCAACCATGTTGAGGCTAGAAAACACACCAACGCCTCTACTTACCCCGAAAGCTAAGAACATTCAGCATGTCACAACAACTCTTACCATCCTACCTGGGCACATCACAGATTGGTATGGCTACTGCTCTACCCAAGACTGCAAGAAATTACCTGGAGTTGTGAAGGCAGCCCAGTCCATCACAGAAACCAACCTCCCAGCCATTAACTCCATCTGTACTTCCTGCTGCCTTGGGAAAGCCGCGACCATAATATACTCTCTTCTACCCTCCTTCATCAGGCAGGAGATAGAAAACTGTATCAACAGATTCAAGAATACCTTCTTCCCCATTATTATCAGAGTTTTGAATGGACCTGTCATATATTAGAGTTGATCTTTCTCTGCACCTTCTTTGTTGCTGAAACACTATATTCTGCATTCTTTTCTATTACCCTGATGTCCAGAAGGCACTAATTAAAGGTTGTTGATGAAAGACATGACAGTGACACTAGGCAGACCTGTTTGTGCAGTTGGTGGCTGCAACCTGTAATGTGCTGCCTGAGTGTGTGATGGAGACCCATTGAACTATGATTTTCACAAAGGGCTTCAGTAATTATCTGAGGAAAAACACTTTGTAGGGTTACAGGAAAAAGTCAGGGGAGTAGGGCAAGATGAGTTGTTCTCACAGAGGCGGACAAAAATAATGTCTCTTTCTGTGCAGTATTTTTAATAGGCTTTACTATTATCATTCCAGTTGGCAAACAGAGGCCAGTGACTGATCTGGAAGTGACAGTGATGACTACAGCAAAGCTGAACCCTCATTCCTCAATCAGCAGCTTCAGTGATTGTGTTAACCCATTTATCTTAAGCAGATTCGTGTCTCATTCATTTACAGAGAATTAAATGTGATGGAGTGACATTCAGGTGCTAATTTTGCGACTCTGGTTTCGCAGTTAGCTGCCAATTAAGTTTGGCAGTTAACAGAGAGAAGGAAGAGCATGACAAACATGCATGCCAAGGCCTTTGTCCACCTTCACCTTTGTACAGGATGGGCATTCAGTGAGCCTCTAATGGTCGGCCTGGTCTTTCCCAGCCTGTTATTGCTGGATGCCTATGCAATTGTTCCCTAGGCACAGCCCATTCCTCCCTTAATATACCGCTGTGTCTTTAGCCTGTGTGAGATTGTGCTCAGGATCTGAGCCCATGTGGTTTCATTGCAAGCCACTGAACTATTCAATGTCTTAAGTTGGTAAAATCAGAAAGGTGTGGGCCAAATTAATAACCCTAATAATTTGATATGTGTTTTTGCTTGATTAAGTATTGATGAAATAAGTGAGAAATTGCCTGGATAGAAGTGAAAACCTCACAGTTTAAAAAATTGTTACAACTACAGGCTGCAGCTAAAATCTCTAAACAGATACAGAGCTCTGCTTGAGATCAGACAGTTTTGGAGAGCAGAAATTTTGTAAAAAGGACTGATATAAAAAATTTATCCACAGATAAAGAATGAGAAATATTACAGCAGACATGAATCCATATTCAAGTGACTTGCTCTCAAATTTGATTTTCAGATGCTCTTTCGAAATGCCTCAGAGTGTTTTACAATACTAAAGGTGCAATATCAAGGCACATGTTTGATATTATGCGCACATTGTCAAACTCTGAAGAGTTCCAAAGACGAGTCATATACGACTTCATTTCTTTCTTCATAGCTGCTGCCAGATCTGATGGGCTTTTCCAGCATTTTCTGTTCTTACTTCAGATTTCTGGCATCTGCAGTATTTTGCTTTCAATTTAATGTCCAACCTTGAAGAATTGGAGGGCCTTACTGGGCACTATTATGACTAAAATAGGACACTAGCCCACAGTAAACAGGCTCCTGCTAGAGGCAGGTCTTCCTGTTCCTTTGGTAGCAGCAAGTCTGATCCAGTGTGCATTACTGCATCTTGATTGCTGGCTCCTGCATTGACATCAATGGATCACTCCATGGGCTCATTGGCAAAACTGTTGCCTGATCCAAAATGCCTTTGAGGTCAGGCCGTTTCAGAGGGCAGTTAAAAGTCAACCACATTACTGTGGGTCTGGAGTCTGGTCTAGGCCAGACCAGGTCAGGACAGCAGATTTCCTTCCCTGTAAATCATTTGTGAGTCTTTCTAATATGATCATAGAGCTGTACAGCATGGAAACATGGTCCAACACTTCCATGCAGACCAGATATCCTAAATTAATCTAGTCCTATTTGCCAGCATTTGGCCCATATCCCTCTAAATCCTTCCTATTTTTATACCCATCTAGATGCCTTTTAAATGTTGTGATTGTACCAGCCTCCACCACTTCCTCTATCAGCTCATTCCATACAGGCACCACCCTCTCTGTTAAAAAGTTGCCCCTCAGGTCCCTTTTAAATCTTTCCCCTCTCACCTTAAACCTATGCCCTCTAGTTTTGGGCTCCACTACATTGGGAATAATACCTTGGCTATTTTTCCTATCCATGCCCCTCATGATTTTATAAACCTCTATAAGGTCACCCCTCAGCCTCTGATGCAGCAGGGAAAACAGCCCCAGCCTATTCAGCCTCTCCCTGACGCTGACAACATCCTTGTAAATCTGTTCTGAACCCTTTCAAGTTTAACAGCCTCCTTCCTAAAGCAGGGAGGCCAGAATTGCACAAGTATTCTAAACGTGGCCTCACCAATGTCCTGTACAGCCACAACATGACATCCCAACTCCTATACTTAATGCACTGACCAAGTAAGGCAAGCATGTCAAATGCCTTCTTCACCCTATCTACCTGTAACTCCACTTTCAAGGGACTATGAACCTGCACCTAGACCAGGTCACTTTGTTTGGCAACACTCCCCAGAACCTTACCAAAATGCAACACTTCACAGTTATGTAAATTAAACTCCATCTGCCACTCCTCGGCCCATTGGTGCATCTGGTCAATTGTACTCTGAGGTCACCTTCACTGTCCAGTGCATCACCAATTTTGATGTCATCTGCAAATCTACTAACCATACCTCGATTATTCACATCCAAATCATTTATATCAATAAATGATTGGTGACACTTTCAAGGTCGCCATTTTGGGTACTAACTTTTAATTGCTGTGGTAAGATTTGAACCCATGTGCCCATAGCATTACTCTGGTCCTCTGGGCCAGTAGGCCAAAAGCATTCCCACTGCCCCACCATTTCTCACTGTGTCCATAGAAATTACCCTGGTCCTCTGGGCCAGTAGGCCAAAAGCATTCCCACTGCCCCACTATTTCTCACTGTGTCCATAGCATTACCCTGGTCCTCTGGGCCAGTAGGCCAAAAGCATTCCCACTGCCCCACCATTTCTCACTGTGAGTTGAATGGAGTGGTGACTGGAATTACAAGAATTGAGGTGGGACCCTTTGGGGACTTTGGGTTCAAAGTCATCTGCACAGCCAGTGATCAGGAAGGCAAATGGAGCATTGGCCTTAAAGAGGGATATATTTCTGTTCAAGGATTTTCTGATCAGGTTCTCCAAGGTGGTTGTTGCAATGAAGGGTTGTCTCCTGAGGAAAGATTGAGCAGTTTGGACCTGTATCCGCTGGAGTTCTGAAGGATGAGTGGTGAACAAATTGGAAGTATACAAGATCATGAGGAGGCTGTAGGTAGATGCTGACAATATCTTTCCCTTAAACGGGTAAATCCATAACTAAAAGACACAATTTCAGAATATGAAGATTCCCATTTAAGTCTGGGGTGAGGAGAACTTTTTCTCTCGGTAGAGCAATAATCTGTTCAATTGTGTTCCCTGCAGAGCGATGACGGCTGGGTCATTGAATATATTCACTGCGAGATTAGACTGATTATTGATGGACAAGAGAATCCAGAAGTATGGGGGGGAATAGACAGAAAAGTGGAGTTAAGGCACATCTCATCAGCTCATGATCTCACTGAATAGCAGAACATGCTTGATTGGCTGAATGGCCTATTCCTCCTATTTCTTGATATTGTATATCCCCAAGCTTTCCACATTTAAAATATATTGACTTATATTTCCACCCATAATTCAGTGGATTGCACTACAGCACAGACCAGCTACACAGGAAGAGTTCAGTTGCTTACAGTCCAAGTTATCAGTGCAGTTTAACTTGTCACCACATGTCACTTCCTTGGCAGCTTTCAGACTGGGGATATGTGGGAGTCACCGCTCCTGGGAAGATCTCCCTGATAAGTGGCAGAGGAGCATTGAATGTTACGCAGCACAATGCCAACTATTACCGAGCGCAGTGCAATCGCACAAGAAAGAACACTCGCAATTCTGTGCACGGCTTTTAGTTCACTGTCTCCTTTGAAAGCCTGGTGTGAGCACTTTACAAATTATCTCACCTCCTGACAATGAGTCTTAATTAAACTGAGCTGTTGAAGCAGCAGATTTATGCTTCATTGTGTATTGAAGTCATTGAAACTCGACTAACTGTTGGGGAGTTGAAGTGGTGGCTTTGAATAGTTTTCTTTGTAGCAATGGTGGCTAATGCAGCCTCCAGGCATGACCATGAGGTGCATAGAGACACAAAGGGCTTAGCATTTAAGGAGAGACTCTTCCATGAGCAGCAGCCTTGGTTACAAGGTCATGCAGATTTATGCTCATCGATGTAACAAGCAGAGGTGAGTTAAGGACACTTCAACACAGCGAGTTGCTACAATCTGGATTTCACTGCCTGAAAGGGCAGGAAGAAATAGATTCAATAGCAAGTTTCAAAAGGAGAGTACTTGGATAGACTTTTGAATATTTCATGAAAAACTGGGTTTGGAGCAGGGGTTTGAGGTTTGGGAATGTTGTGAGTGTTAGCCTTGAGTCAGCAGTAGCATTCCTGCCTCAGGGTACAAAGTTCTGGGTTCAAATTCCACTCCAGGGAGCTTGAGATCAGAAGTCTACACTGGCACTGCAGTAGATATTGAACAGTGGCTCCCATCCACCTGCTTAGGAGGATGTAAAGGATCCACTGGAGCTGCTTTGAAGATGAGCTGGGAGAACTCCCTAACTAGTGTCTATTCTTCAGTCAACTGCAGAGAAAAAAATCATCTGGTCATTATCGTGTTTGTATTTGTGGGATCTTGCTGTGTGCAAATTGGCTGCAGTGTTTCTACATTGCAGCAGTGACTGTACACAGAGTCATAGTGATGTTCAGTGCGCAAACAACCCTCAGTCCAACTTGTCCATGCCAACCAGATATCCTAAATTAGTTTAATTCCATCTGTCAGCATTTGGTCTGCATCCCTTCCAATTCATATACCCATCCAGATGCCTTTTAAATGTTGTAATTATACCCACCTCCACCACTTCCTCTGGCAGCTCATTCCATACACACACCAACCTCTGGCAGCTCATCCCATACACGCACCACCCTCTGGCAGCTCATCCCATACACGCACCACCCTCTGGCAGCTCATTCCAGAGGACGCGACGCGGTGGAGGCGGGTAAAATTACAACCATCCAATAAAAAAAATCTCACTGGCTGTAAAAGGGCTTTGAGACAACTGGTGATCACAAAGGGTGCTACAGATTGCAAGCTTTTCAATCTGCTAACACTTTCAGAGAGCTGGCAAGGGGATGATGGGCCGGATGGCCGCCCTTCTGTTCAGTAAAATCCTACGAATACTGTCTCGATCCATCCCACATGGTGGCTCAGTGAGTCAATATGTTAAGTAAAGCGACTCTGAGCCTTCAAGACAATAAGCATATTGCAATAAAAGTGGACGATAGAATTTGAACCTAGTCTTTGCAAGCTTTTATTTGCAGAGGCAAACATGCAACTCCAAGTTCAATCGTCAAGGCTTCAAGTTGTTTTAATTAAATGTGTTGGACATGTTATGACTGAACTCAGTGGTCATTACATCCTGAGGTGGGACTTGAACTCAGACCTTCTGGTCCAGAGATACAAACACTGTTACCTCCTCACAAGACCACTTGCTGATTCACTATTAAAAGATGAAGTTTAACTAACCTGTCCAAACCTGTTAATGATATACCTCCAAGGGAGTTGAACCAAGCCATGAGGAAGGGACACTACTGCAGCTCCTCAAGGCCCTCTCCAGTTTGGTCCTAAAAATATTTTTAATCAAACTGTTTGGAAGTGTTGTGGCACACCTCTGGGGCAGTTGGTGGACTTGAATCCAGACACCTTCTTGACCAAGGGTAGGGACACTGCCCCTGGGCCATTAGAGCCTTCAAGAATATGGAAGGTTTCACAAATGTGCGTGTCACCCTTACTCACGATCGATGTCTGTCTTCTCTGTATCATTCCAGTTTCAGCCCAAAATGAACATAACATCTGCAGCACAATGCCAGGCTGCAGGGCAACAAGGGGCTGTTAATATGTGAAATAATCACTGAGCCAAAGGCAATGCCAATCCTGTTTGCTCCTGTGTGAAGATGGGTGAATCCTGGTTAATGCCCACCACCTGAATGCAATTAAACTCCCAATTAATATGCAATTAATCAAGAATGCCAGTTCCCAGCTCAGTTTAGCTGAGACTGTAGCTCTTGGCCTTGGAGGATGGGAAGCCATTCCTGATCTGATTGCAGTGATGTGACCTTCCCCCTCCCCCACACCTGTATGGTCTCAATAGCCTCCTCCTGCACTGTGCCAGCCCATGGTTGGCAGCTTCCTGCAGCTGTTGCAAATATTCACTGGTCCCACAGTTTTATGGAGCCTTCTCCTTAATGTTCAAAAGAGGTATCTGCTTCAGAACTGAGCCACTCAAAGCTTCTGTCACTATGAGGTTTTAGGACTGACAGGCTGCAAATAGTCACCAAGGACAGGGCTAAGTCACGCTGCTTTCTATAATAGCCAGTGTTCATCTGCAGTGGGAAGATTTTAGTTAGAATTCACCTGGTATTTAGAACCTGGTGTAGATATTATGAACCTATTTTTACATATGCCCCTGTGTTCACTTTTTCTTAATGGATCAATGATACAAAGTCAATTTTATGTCACAAATGAATGATTCAAAATTCCCTCATTAACTTCTAGGCCTTTAAAGATTTTTTCCCTTAGTGCATTGCTAAACAAAAACATAAAATTGCTGAATTAGTTTTCAGAGTTATTTATGAAATCTCTGCATTCCTTCAATTCTCAGCTCTCCTTCATCCCCAAGTTCCTCCTACTCCCCCAGCCCCCACCTCACCATTAGCAATTGTGACTTGTGTCCCTGCTATAAGAAAGATGTTGTTAAGCTCGAAAGGATTCAGAAAATATGTTGCCAGGGTTGGGGCAGTTTAGCAATTGGGAGAGGCTGAATAGGCTGGGGCTAATTTCCCTAGAGCGTCAGAGGCTGAGGGTGACCTTACAGAAGTTTATAAAATCGGTGAGGGCATGGATAGGGTGAATAGACAAGGTCTTTTCCCTGGGTTGGGGGAATCCAGAACTAAAGGGCATAGATTTAAAGTTAGAGGGGAAAGATATAAAATGGCCCTATGGGACAACTCTCTTTCATGTAGACAGTAATGCATGTATGGAATGAGCTGCCAGAGGAAGTAGTGGAGGCTGGACCAATTACAACATTTAATAGGCATCTGGATGGTATATGAATAGGAAGGGTTTAGAGGGATATGAGCTAAGTGCTGGCAATTGGGACTAGGTTAATTTAGGATATCTGGTCGGACTGGACTGAATAGTCTGTTTCTGTGCTGTACTTCTCTATGATTCAATGACTTTAGCCATCGGAGCCTCCAATCTGGCCTTTCTCTCCTGTTCCTCTTTTTCCTTTCTTTTCCTTTACTTTTTCTTTCCTTGAAACTTCTTCTTAAATCCAAGCATTTGATCACCTGCCTGACCATTAGCTTCTGTGACTCAGTGCTGGACATTGTGTCAAATACACTCTTACAAGGAATATTTCAGTGCATTAACAGCATGGCTGTGTAAATGCAAATTGTTGTTGTTTATTCACTGGGGAGACACCAGCCTTATATTGCGAGGTATCCAGAAAGCCCAGGCCAATCTATTATCCACAACTGATGTTTGCATTTGTTAGTTCAATATAAATATCAGTCTGCTCTCTCTCCCCATCCTATCCAGTAGCCCCCATGAGCAAACCAACCCTTGACCTTTTCCAATCACTCTGTTCAAAGACATTAGTATGCACATCTGGAGCAGATGTGAGCATCTGCTGCTGGGTCTGTTATCTCTAGAACTTGAACTGGTTCATTCCAGAGTGCTTCCATGCAGTGGTAGTGACCCTCTGTCTGGACCTAGAAGGCTTCACATCCCCAATGTTCCAGAAGAGTGTAATAACATGGGCTGAACAGATTCATTAAAATATCCTGGTTTATTCTGGGTCTGTTGTGGTGCAGTGCTAGCATCCCCATCTCTGGGTCAGGAGGTTTGGGTCAGGTTCCACCTGCTCTAGATATATGTCTGAGCAGGTTACTTAAAAATATTGCCTGGTTCATCCTCAAAGAGACCATCATTCGCAACATTGTCAACCAGTGCAGTGAGCTCTGTTCTGCTGCCAGTCTTTGTAACCTCAGGCCTGTGTTTGATCCATGGTGAACTATGTAACATAGCAGCTATCTAACCGGGTTAGTAATCCAGACCTGCATCGCAGCTGGGCAATTAAAACTTGAATAATTCAATAAATGTGGAATAAAAAGCTAGTTGCAGTAACAGTGACCGTGAAACTACCAGACTGCCATAAGACCCCATCTGATTCACTAATGTCCTTACCCAGTCTGGCCCAGACCCACAGCAATGTGGCTTACTGTTAACTGCTCTGGTAAGCCGCCCAGTTTTACCCATTACTGCCTGCACAGATGTGTGTTTTGACTGTAGGTAGTAGACCAGGTTCCTGGGAGTTCCTTGGGAGTCAACTTGCTACTGTGCTTGATCCCAAGTGGTGACCAATGGTTTTATTTTTACAATTAATTAAACCAACTGCATCCCATATTGTGTGACAGGTTTGAGAAATGAATCCTTCTGCCAGCATAGGAAACTGTTCACCCTCTCTCTGTCTGACATTTCCCTCAGTGTCCGTCCACTCTGTTTCAACATTTGCTCGCTGCATCAACCCCACTACAATTGGGTTTCTCCTTTTGTCTTTCCCTTGCTCCCTCTTTGTGCTCAGTGAGTGTTTGGTATGTATATCTGCTGCAGTAGAGGTCCCTCTCCTGTCACCCCACTTCTCTGACTTAACTACAAGCTTTCTGATCAGTGAGGATCCGGATCAGGGTGAAAAATGCTCACCACAAAATGTGATCAGATTATTTATTCTGTTTCCTAATGCTCAGCAAATTGCAGATAGTCGATTCACCGCATCATTCACTTTATTAGCCACTATCAACTTGTTTTGAAAGTCTCTCCTGATGTGCAATGAGCTGCTTTTAATTTACATTCTGCTTCAGCTTGAGTGAGGTTCACGTACGACGAAATGGGTCACTTTAATTTGTCGTTCCAGGCAGTTTATAGATAATCCCACGACAGGCATAACATTTGTGCTGAGGTGCTGATGAGTTCCTCAGTGTGGAGGTGCACAGGGAGCAGATAGCAGCTAGTGACGTGAGCAGGATCTGGAAAATTGCTCCTGTACTTCATGGGGAGGTGGCATGTGTCAGGAACCAGCTGGGTGTCTTTCATTTTGATCAACTCATCAATATCCGATCTTCCTCATTGTCAAACACTGTATCTCTCACCCCGAAGCCGCACCCAAAAATTCAATATGAGAACAAATCACCCAGTTTACAGCTTAGATTTATTATTGTCAAATGTATCGAGATATAGTGAAAAGTATTGTTTTGCCAATACTTAAGCCGTTTAAAATGACTAAACTGCGTTGGCAATCACAAACGGTTGTGTTTTCAGTGTGGTCAGTCAGCAAGCATTGTAGGACGTGCCATGCGACCTGGACATTAATCACTCATCCGTCACTGTTGCTGGGTTGAATGTGTGCATTTCCTTACCCTCTGATCTCATAGCTGCTGATTGCAGGTGTTCTGTTTAATAATTGGTTTGTTCTTTGCTAGTTCAGGTGAAGAATCTGTTACTCCGGATTGTAATTGTGACCGGCTGTGCTACAGATCATATTAATTACCTGAATCCCACGCACAAATGTTCAATTCATGACACAATGAAGTTACCAATTGCAAACTAAAATACATTTTTAAAAAAGCTTCATTTTACCTTTGCACTTTTTGGATGTTATTGCCTGAAGGATCTATGTCATGTCACTGGGTGCAGGGTTTCACTGTCAGTATGTGTACTGACAGAGGATGCCCTGCTGTCTGGGTTGCAGTTACTGATGGGGAAGGGGCTGTGGAACTGGGGAATGTGCTGTCTGTGCAATGTGGTTACCTGCATTGTTGGGGATTTCAATGTCAATGGGTACAGTGTCATTCTGTGCACTGTGTTCGTGCATGAACCCAGTCAGACCACAAGACACCACTGTATAAGACCGGATTTTCCAATCACTGTCAGATTGACCTTCACTGTTACTCTTTCTCCATTAAGAAAGAGCTTGGCTATTTTGGTAGGTGATTCTGATCAGGGCTCCTTCAGAAATGAGGAATCAACAGTAAACCTGACAGGTCCCTGTACCACAAGCCACGTCCCATTTTCACAGCAGGAGCTGCCATGTTCTGAGATTGCAGTGTCTAACAGCACAGCCAGTATGACAGCTCCCGGAACAGCTAAGGGGGTGAGGTAGGATCCTAACTGTGCCAGGAAATAATGGACTGTGTAGGGTCAGTCCAGGAGGGTAGGGATATTAGTGTTCAGCGGAGGAGAAGTGGAGTGGGGTCTTCCCAGCAAGGGGAATGGAGAATTCCTACCCAGTGGGAAGGGAGGCGGGGTGGTATCAGATCCTGGGGAGGAGGGGTTTGGGTCCAAGGGAATGGGAGCTGACAGATCCTGGGGAGGTGAGGGGAGGGTGTTGTCAGATCTAGGGGAGGGGGTGGTGTCGGATCCGGGGGATTAGGGTGGTGTCGGACCTG